>NC_048301.1:122908919-122929763 GCF_013100865.1 Trachemys scripta elegans
GGGGGGGGCGGATTACAGTTAGGGGGAGGGAAGGGGGGGTTATGCCGCGGGGGGGGTTACAGTTAGGGGGGGATAATGCCGCGGGGGGGTTACAGTTAGGGGGAGGGAAGGGGGGGATTATGCCGCGGGGGGGGTTACAGTTAGGGGGAGGGAAGGGGGGGATTATGCCGCGGGGGGGGGTTACAGTTAGGGAGAAAGGGGGCTATGGTGCTCTGCCTGCGCGAAGGGGCGGCGCGGGGTGCTTTGGACGAGCCAGGGAGAATTACCGCCTGGGGAAGAGCAATGGGCTCGCGGGGGCAGCCGGCGCCGGCCACCCCGGGCTGGGGGCAGTGCGGGTCTCCCCGGGGGGCGGGAGTATTATGGGCTGGGGCACGCCTATGGTAGGACGGAGGTCTGCGCGACACGCGCCTCAGCCCCAGGCGGAGCGCCTACCTGCAGCGCGGCGCAGCCAGGTTCCCTCCTCCATGAGCCGAGGCTCTCCAGCTACGGCTCCCGCGGTCAGTTTCCTCCGCAGCGCTAGCTCACTCACCCCGCCCCCTCGTCTGTCTCCCCCAATCAGCAGCTGGGATGTGTCGAAGTGACAACCCTCCTAACCAATAGCAGCATTCTACTGGTCTCCCTCTCCCGCCTCTGTCTCACGGCTCCTCCAATTAGGAGCTGAGGGGGGCGGGTCCTCGCTGCTCTGAGAGGCGGATCTTGCCCCAGTCCCCCCAATCAGGCTCTAGGGGAGTGTTGGCTCTCTTCCAATGGGAAGCGAGGACAGGGATTCAAACGGAGTGTGACAGTTCTGAAGACAGGGGCTTGCTGGGGCTAGCCCGTTGGGGTCTAACGGCAGCGGGGCTGACGCAGGCGGCTCAGCCGGCCCGGGGCAAAGAGAAGGGGGTCGGCCCCTGGGAGGGGGAAGTAAGCAGGGGCTGTGGGGGTGGGGCAGCAGGGGGAGCATAGCCTGGCTACCCCGCGGTGGGGGTGGGAGACGAAGCAGTGGGTCCTGGGGGGTGGCGGCGGGGAAGCGGGGCCCACAGTGGTAGGGGGAAAAGGAGGAGGACAGGGCCCCCACTAGCGGGGGGGGGGAGGAGAAGAGAGCACAAGGCAGTGGAAGGGGAGAGCATAAGGCCCCCACTGGTAGGGAGGAGAGTATAGGGCCTGCAGTGTGTGTGTGGGGGGTGTATAGGGCCTGCAAGGGGTGGGAATACAGGGCCTGCAGTGTGTGTGTGGGGGGGGTCTATAGGGCCTGCAAGGGGTGGGAATACAGGGCCTGCAGTGGGGAGGGTTACAGGGTTTGCAGAGGGGGGTGTTGGAGCCTGGAGGGGGCAGCAGGGTGGGAAAGGGGAGTCCTTCTCCAGGGGAAGGGAGGGGTGCCGGTATAGGGCTGTCCCCTGAGGGAGGGGGCAGTGAGTGTGGGAAGAGCAGCAGAAGGGGAACAGTCCCTGGGGCAAGGATCCTGAGAGAGAGGGAGCTGAAGAAGGGGGGGGGCTAGGAGCAGCTAAAGGGGCCTGGTGGCCAGTTTGCCCTCAGAGAAGCAAGAAGCACCCTCAGCGCTCTTTGGGAAGAGGAGACAAACCATTTCGGTCCAGAGCCATCATGTCCACTAGTGGTTTCACCTTCAAGGACAGGTGTGTGTCCGTGCTCTGCTGCAGATTCTGCCAGCAGGTGCTGAGCTCGCGGGGGATGAAGGCCGTGCTGCTGGCCAACACAGAGATCGACCTGTACTCCACCGACATCCCACCCACCAAGTAAGTCCTCTTCCTTTGCCCCCTGCAGGCATCTCAACAGCTGACTAATAGAACAGTAGCCCCCAAAGACCTTAATCAGTAGGAATACCCCCATTGTGTTAGGTACCGTGCAAACCATTAAGAAGACCCAGTTCCTCCCCCCCCCCCCCCCAGATCTCAATCTACTCCTTATAATTGTATATGGCAGGTAAGCAAGCAAGCATTATTATTTCCATTTTCAGAAACAGGAACAGTCCAAACACAGAATGGTACTTTAAAAAATACATATATACAAACTCTAAATAATAAGCAAGACTCATTTTTTCTCAACTTTAAAATGTGGAATCTTCTTGGTGTTTGACTTTAAATATTTTCCTGTGACAATCACTGTAGGGTTGTATTTAAGAGCCTTCGGGAAAGTAACTAGCTTTTAAACAGAAGTGAAAGTGACTTGAAAATGTCAGTTTCACTCCTGTTTCAAGTCAGTCTCTAGACTATTTTTGTTTGTAGTAGGGTAACACCTCCAGACAGGTGCAGTATAAACTTGGGGGGCCTTGCCCCAGACTAGTAGGATGTTTCCAACAGTTAAATGATCTATTCCAAGCTTGGTGGACTGCAAATAAGTAAGTAGTGTAAATGATAGAAAAATCTGGATTACTTTCTACAATTGTTGTTCAAGAGTTAGTAATAAAGTAAGAATATACATTAAAATTATTTTAAATCTAACCCATATCCCTTAAGTGATTTGCCACAAGATGTCAGAATGTGTTAGTATTAGATCTGGAAATGCTTCTGCTACTCTACCCTTAAGGCCACACACTCTCCCAGCTAGTGACTTTGATCATTGGTTCTGAACCAGGGGTACGTGTACCCCTGAGGGTACGCAGAGGTCTTCCAGGGGGTATATCAACTCATCTAGATATTTGCCTGGTTTTACAACAGGCTACATAAAAAGCACTAGCAAAATCAGTACAAACTAGAATTTCATACAGACAATGACTTGTTTATACGGCTTTATATACTATACACTGAAATGTAAGTAGAATATTTATATTCCAATTGATTTTATAATTATATGTTAAAAATGACAAAGTAAGCAATGTTTCAGGAGTAGTGTGCTGTGTCACTTTTGTATTTTTATGTCTGATTTTGTAAGCAACTAGTTTTTAAGTGAGGTGAAACTTGGTGGTATGCAAGACAAATCAGACCCCTAAAAGGGGTACAGTAGTCTGGAAAGGTTGAGAGCCACTGAATTAGATGATGGATAATAAGATTGTTCATTGACATAGCTTGAATGTACATCCAGCCTGACAAAAATAAATTTACTTCAGTGGCTCTGTAAAAATGTCACTACAATCAAATACAACTACTTTCTCTGTTTCAAGTCAAATTTGTTTATTTTATGGATAAAAACATGTTTTTACTCTTAATGGTGCTGGAACCAATATCAGTCAAGGAAAACAAGCTGTATTCTGTTTGGCCTCATAGATCAACAGAATTGTTGAGTGCATTAACTGGTGAAGATGAAAGAAGCAGAAAGAACCCAATTTGGCTTTCAGAGTTAAGCAAGGCCAGGAATTAAAGAAAAAAATTCTTTCTTGTTACTTGATCAAACGTAAGCTGAAGTCAGAGGATGAGTAACTATGGGAAAGCCATATTTAAATATTAAATAGTAAATTATATATTAAGAAAATGTAAATTACAAAGCGTTAATCTGTAAGCATGAGTTAAAAAGGAGATAAACTAAGATGGGCTAAAATTAATTAAAAAAAACAAAGGTTCATTTTTTAAACACATTCTAATCACTAAGCCATTGTTCTGTGGTCTCATTTGAGATTTACAATAGACACCTAGTTCCTGGCACAGATGTTCTAAACTGGTGTAAAATGTCTTTCATACAATGCTAGTTGTCAAATGTGAATTAAAGCTATCCGTGTGGTTACAAATGTAATCCACAGTTTTAGTGTACAATAAAAACATATTAAACTACAAAAATGAGTTAATGAAAGTCAGTAAACCACATATTTCAGTATAAAGTTAAAATAGCGATCTGTGTTTTAGTGACTCAGGAAATCATTTCCTGGTATGTGATTTCCTGATACTATAATAATTGATTTTTTTTTTCCATGGCAAATGATGGTTTGGTCAAGGCTGAGTGGTTAGATTTGGAGTAGGAGCTAATGTATTGAGGATCTAAATTATAAGAATAAATCAAAATAGGAAACATGCAGACTCTTAAGTAAACTTATATCTCTGCATACAGGGCAGAAGTTCAACTCTCTGTTTTTCCCACCCACTAACAGAATGAATGGAAGCACTCATGTTGGACATGGAGCACTCAACCCAGTATATACCAAGTTATGTAAACAAATTGCCCCTTTTCTCACAAAGTCTGTACCTACATTACCATTGCTGCTGTTCTAACAGTGGAAATGCTAGTGTAAACCAGTTGTTGGCATTCTACCTACCATCTCATCTAACACAGCTTAAAGCAGGGTCTGCACAACACTACATTTGAAATGCCAGTGGCTGCCTACACTAGTGCTCCAACTGGTGAAAAACTAGGAAGGATTGCAGGGTCAAACAGAGTTGTAAAATAGGAAAGATCAGTTTGCTTTGAAAATATTAGTTTGTGTCCATTTACAAAAACAGAGCCAATTAAAAATGACGGGGGTTGACAATGCTTACCTACCTAAGGTCTACCATAGGAACCCTATTACAGAAGAGTATTTGACAATATTACTTTGCTCTTAACAGCTTTTCTACAGAGGACATTAAAAATCAGACAGCCTCACACCTGTTTGGGGTGACACCTGCTTTAGATAATACTATCCTACTTTCCAGAAGAAGAAACTGACACACAGATGTTAAGTCTGACAATGGCCTTGTCTGCACTAGGAAACTGACCCAGTGCTAAAGCTGGCTATGTCCATAGTAAGGAACTATAGAAGTAGTTCTTCACCGGAGCTACCACCATTGTAGCTTGGAGTCCTGATGTAGACAAAGTGCTACCAGCCTCTATCATCATCAAGTTTGAAGGTATGTCTGCACAGCAAAAGCTAGCATGGGCTAGTCTGTCCAAGACAACTTGAATCCAGCAAGCACGGGTAATAACAGAAGTGCAGAAAGCACAGCTCAGGTGTCACAGTGGGCTAGCAAGCCAAGTATGCACTACAAAAGACACACTGAAAGAGTATCTCAAGAAAACTGATGTGGATATCACAAACTGGGAGAAGCAAGCCACCAACTGACCCCACTAGCGCCACATCCTCCATCAGGCAATAAGTCGCTTTGAGAAGTGCCTTGCCCTTGAACCTGAAAAGAGAAAGAACTTTCTCCCACCAGGCAGTTGGCCTGACAGGAAATGTCTGTACCTATTATGACGGATCTATGATTCTAGGATTGGACTCCTGAGTCATCTCAGGACCCATATGTAAATCCGTGGTCGAGATCATCTTCGAGTCAAGGGATTGCCGATGATGATGTTGATGATGCACCCAAAGTCCATCCCAGACTTGCACTATCCACACAGAAGCCTGGCTGTGGTGTCTTCATTATTATTGTTACCTGGGCTAGCTGGATTTTAGGTACCTCCGATAGGCTAACCTGTTCACAGCGTTTTCTGTGTTAGACACTAAGTGAGAATGGTAAAAATGCTGGAAGTTTGTTGCAACCCTACCACTGCTGGAAGCCCTACTGTAAAGAACACTGGTTCCCTGCAGACAAAGATGTAGGGTTTCTGCAACAAGCATATTAAATGGTACTGAAAATGGTTTAACTGCAAGCGCACAGACAGGACTAAATCAAATCACCTACCATTTCTGAAACGGTGTTGAACATAGTTTGAACCTGTTCACCCTTGCAGTTAAACTACATCTTGCTCCAGGCCAGCTACACCTATTGCTGCTGACACCCATTGTAAATAGGCAAGTTTCTTAATGTAGACAAAGGTAGTATCATAGCTAATGAGGTTAATCCGAGGCGTGATTATTGCTAGTTGAAAATCATCTCTAAGTACTAGTGAGGGGCCCAGTTCCCTGGACTGAAGCCTTGTCGTCTAGTTGAAACGGTTAGCTCTGGACTGACTGTTTGCATGGAACTGGGACACCAACAAAGCAGCTCTTGAGCCTTGCTGATGTTAACCTCTGTGGGCCAGTTCATTGAGTTGCATAAAACCAGACAACCCTCATAGCCTGAAACAATTCAGAAGAAGTTAACCATCATCCTCCTGTAAAGCAGGAAAAATTAAATATATAGAGCAAAGCCATTAAAGGGACTTTGTCAGCTAGCTTGTAACTTTATTTTTTGCCTGTGTGTAATATTTTTAGAAGTTTAAAGATGTAAATAAGCCTACTCTAGAATTAAGTTTCAATTACTGTAATGGATTTTTAAAGCAGAATCTGATGGGCACTTCCCACTAATTTCAGGTGGTCAGATTTTTGGTCTAAAGCATTCAATTATGCTTCATTTTTAATTACTCTATGGCAGATTCTGCTGGGATTGTAAGGGAGTTGTAGATCCCATCAACCACTTATGAACCTCAGCTGCTAAAAGTTTCACGGGTGATCTTTTAAGTCCCTGTATAGCTGTAAATGCCCATACTATAGGCCTGAGGAGAAGCCTTCATTGGCCATCAAAAAGATGGTAGAATTAAAAAGCATGTTGCTACATGTATAAGCTGGTGAAGTGAAGTGTGCCTCAGGACAGTGCCTGGATTGAACCAACTTCAAGTGTGGATTAAAAGCATACAGTGGAATAAGATCTTCAAAAAAACCCCAGCACTCTTGTTTTATAGCACTGATGACTAACTCAGTGCAAACTGCAGAGTATAGCATTGCTTGGGATAAAGTGTCATCTTGAGATTCTTGTGAGCAATGCCTTTTGATCACTGACTTCACTCGATAAAAATGACCACCACATTGGGTGCTTTTATTCCTTTCTATGTAGCAACCAGTTCTAGGAAGTAATCCAGTTTTGGTTTATTGGTGTGATAACTGGAGATATGCAATTAAGTGACTATGCAGTGGTGTAATGTTCAGCATTATTAGTATTATTCCTCACATGGTTTGTGATGAGTTTATCTTTGAAGCTCTTCAAAGTTGTGTTGAAAGTATCTTTATTCTACCCGCACTGCCTCTTTTGCTATTTAATGGTGCCCTCAAATACCTGCTTTACACTAGTGGTCTTCTATTCTTCCTCTTACTTCATGAAGTGGAGAGAGTCAGCTATGTGAATATTTGAAGTACATTCACTTAGCATTGGGATTCAACTGAAATCTGTGTTGAGTAGATGACCCTAGATAAGAGTATTATGGTATCCTACTGGACAACTAGAGGTGAGCTGGTGAGGCAGCATTGTAAGAGGTAGGGAGGGGTACAGCAGGGCTAATCTGCTAGCACTCCATCATTCTGCCCACAAATTTGAAATCTGCACTGTGGTGCTGGCTCAGGCTGTGCTGGTGGAATATATAGGAATCTTTGCTATTCTGATACTACTATGCTTGGTGATAGAGGGAGATTGGATGATAGCAGATAGGTGTTTGTAAATGGAAATAGAAAAGTAAGAACTTCAAACATTGGTTTGTTGGAATTCTAGCTTACAGCAAGAACAGGTGGCTGGGTGAAGTTATGTTAAATGTCTAAACTATTCCTGTGACACTTTTTTTTTTTTTTTTTCCCCCCCTCTCTAGTACTGTTGACTTCATTGGAAGCTGCTATTTCACTGACATCTGCAAATGCAAACTGAAGAATATTGCATGTTTAAAATGGTAAGTAATATCATTTCAATGTGACTCGTAATCATACAAGCACCAGCTCTGCAATGCATGTGCTGCAGCAACATTGCAGCATCTCATTACTGACCACTAGAGTGCAAGCGCTTGGGTCACAAATGAAGTGAATTTGATATAACATTGCTCAGTGGAAACTTAGTCCCACTACCTTTGGACGTGACTGTTAGTCTGTCATTGCAGAAGTCCCTAGCAGAAATGCACGGGACAATGCATATCAAGACTAAAGTGGGGTTCTATAGGAAACTTGCATAGCACCTGACTGACTCCAGAGAGACTGCTTCAGTATTGATTTGAGATAGCTGTGTGAATAAAGTCACCATGAAATGCAGTTACTCATATCTTCCACTTTACTAAAACAGATACAGTGGAGAACTCCTGTTTTATGAACTAATTGGGGATTCAGGAGTTCATAAAATTGAACATCTCAGTTACAATAGGTTTGTATAACAGGTTCATAAAATTGAGGTTCTGCTGTAAGAGAACATGCTGTTGGCAGACCTACTCTGCACTAGCGGATGGAAAAAATTAACATGAAAGTTCCTGGAGTTTGTTGTTTATTTTTATTAATGCCTGATACTTAAGATACTGTTCCTTTAAAAAAAAAAATTCTGCTAAACTGCTCAAAAGGGTCACTTGTCTGCTTTATGCCTAAAATTTCAGCTTGCTCAGATTTGAACTTGGACAGGAAGGTTCTTGGATTAAAAATAACAAGGTGTTTCTTTTGAGAGAGAGAGACTTGGCTAGCAAGGAATTCTGGTTTGTCCAGATGCTGAAATAGAAAGCACACACTTTCTTCTGGGTGTGCTTCTGAGAGTGAAAGGAATCTACTACAGGTAAATTAATTAGGCTATAATCTGTTCCTACTCAAACCTTTAATTTCCATTTATTTTAATGGAGCAGAATCAGGCTCATATATACACTAACCTAATTACTTAGCTCTTACAATCTAATTACTTAGCTTTTATTGGGTCCTATTGTACCATCAGTTTTAAGGAGAACTCTCCATTGATTTCACTGGGGAGTTCTGTTTTAAAATGGAACAATCAGATTCCATGATACAACAAATTTCACTGACTTAAGTTAAAGTGCACTCGGGTAACAGACAGAATTTGGTTCTCTGCAATAAGACAAGACTCCACACACCCCCTCTTTCTTTAAATAAATATATTCAGACACTTTTTGCACCACTTGTTTAAAAACTCGCCTTTAATTTTCCCCCGATAAGAATATTATACCAATTTGCCTGGTAAAGTGGTTAGATCCTGTTTAACATTAAGCTTAGTTGGTTCTTCATTGCAAACTGGCTTTCATCCACGAACTTACATGATCATTATTTTGTTTGCTGTTCTAGTGGCAATGTTGTAGGTTACCATGTGATTGCTCCATGCAAACCTTGCCTGCTGTCCTGTAACAATGGCCATTTCTGGATGTTTCACAGCCAAGCAGTCTTTGGTATAAACAGACTAGACTCCTCTGGTAAGGAACTCTTGATTCTGAACAGGGAAGTTCTATTTAACTCACAGGAGAGTTAACTGGCAACTTCCTCCCTTCTCCCCCTCCCGCCAATAGTAAGGTGTCTCAACACATATGCTGTTTACTTAAGGTATATAGCAAATCTATACTGAGTTGCCTTTCCAGCAGAGAGGCTTGTGGAGAAGGAATGCTGTATGAGGAAACTATTCATGTCACCTGGAGCTTAAAGTATCTAAAATGCAATATTAGGTTGCCTCAAGTTTGTGTAGCTTTATATTAGAAAAGGGCTGTAAGATTAATTGATCAGAAAATTTATTCTAACCTATTGCTGATGGGAATCAGGATTTTCTGAGCAATATTGTTATGTAAACTGCACAAATACAAGTGTAAATGCAGAGCCAGAGGATATTATTTATAGTAGTGTTTGTAGCTTCACTGTGCTATTAAGCAACCCTCCACTGACTGGTTATTCTGAGTTGAGCTGTGTTGTCACTGTGACCCTATATAACTTTTTCTGTTGATCCCCATTAGCTTAGGCTGAGGTTACAACCAATACTAGCTCTTACTATTTAGTTCGCTTGAGTTCCTTTTAAACAACTACTTGGCACACAAACTACAAGTACACCTCTATCTTGATACAACGCTGTCCTCGGGAGCCAAAAAACCTTACCGTGTTATAGGTGAAACAGCGTTATATCGAACTTGCTTTGATTCACCGGAGTGTGCAGCCCCGCACCCCCGGAGCACTGCTTTATCGCGTTCTATTCAAATTCGTGTTATATCAGGTTGCGTTATATCGGGGTAGAGGTGTATCTCGCATAATCAGTCCTTCTGGGTCTTCCCAAAGTATGTGGCCTTTTACTAGACCATCTGTATTTCTGTTCCTCATACACAAGGTTAGTTAGTTTAAAGACTTTCACAATGTCATCTGTGCCTCGAACCAACACAATTAATGTAACCCAGCCGGAAGGAGATTACCAATAGCTACATGATTATTTCATACAACTCTTCATACAGGACTTGCTACTATTGTCTAGTTCAAAAGGATATTTCTAGAGATCCTTTTTGAATAAAAATAGAAAATAACTTAGACCTAGGCAATGTTGTCTTATTTCATCTAACAGGTTTTTCAAGGACTAGAGCCATTCATTTTGAGGCAATGAATTCAGTTTTTACTCTAACTCAAATGAGGTCAGAATACAAATTAAGTTATTTACAATCCTTTTTTCCAGGTGTGAATTTACTGCTTTGGGGCAATTTACCAGATTTGGATGAAAGCACTGATGAAGACCTGTCTGGCATCTCTGAGGAGGAGTATATCAGATAATTAGCAGCAGTGTATTCCCTTGTTACGTTGTATTGCAGCTTTCTTCCCACTGTCTTAATGTACAAACTCAAGCAATACAGTAAACAGGAAGGCTGGCAAACCATTTTTCAAAAAGGGTATAATGTAATATGCCTTAAGAATCCCTCTCAGCTTTAAAATGCGCCTATCTGGAAAATGAATGGCATACAGATGGCCGCTACCGCTGGTTTTAGGGCTATTTTGTTATTATAGTTCTAAATCTTAAGCTGCAGGTAAGGAAAACACAGGCTTTGACACTTCTACAAGTACCAGCTGCTGCCTGTTTTTCCTTCCTAAATAACAGCTCGGTTGTGGATCAAAAGTCTTGGTATCACTGAAACAAATTTAATTTTTACCTTTAGGGTAGTGCTACTGAGGAATAGTTACTCTGGGTGAGCTGTGACATTATGAAGAGAATTCTATGGGCTCTAGTTATGCCCCCTTCTGGACTCTGCCTTTTCTCTCTTCCCATTCCACCCATAGCCAAGAAGGTGGTATATGCACAGCCTCCTTTGAGGCCACAATCAATGCTATCGAAAGAGTGGGCCAGCAGGGATTGCTGAAACTGTACAGCCATCTGTCTTCATCCTGCTTTGGAGTTGTTTGCTTGTGAAACCACTAGGGAGATGAGCATTGGGATGGTCCTGAACCTGGGTCTCTCGCCCGAGTTTTTTTCAGAGCGTAATAAGTACTCAGTTCTGCTAAAAACTAAACTGCATAAGAAATTTAGAGAGTGAGATTTGCTGCCAGTGAACAGAATGACTGACAAATGGTAAATATGGAAGTATGCTGGGAACTGGCACACTTCCCTGCTTTAAATGGAAATGAATCACGTTCAATGAAATATTAGCATAACTATTCTTAAGAAATGTTACACAGGTGAGGGAAACTCCTTTTGTTCTGTAGAAGTCTCCCTATTGCGGTGACAAACTGAAAGAGAGAGAAAAGGCATAGTTTCCAAGCAAAATAATCTGTAATTATGTTTGTATATTTTGTCAGTATTAAATGAGAGGAGCAGTAAGTATGATGCTGGAGTAGCGTGAGAGACAAGTTTAGGGCCAGATTCAATAAAATCTCCATCTGGCTCTTGTGCTGATGGAAGGTAGGTAATCTCCACAGAGTCGGTGGTGGAAGGTGGAAAGGAGGCAGCCAGACATGGTTTGGAGTGAAATCTAGCTTCAAGAGTACTGTTCTGCTTGCGGCTACAAAGTAACTGCTTCAGCAAGTTTACATTCTCAAATGAAAAATTCTTGTTTAAGGCTAGGAGGTTCTAAGAATAACTTTGTAAAGAAAAATCATCTGACCAACAACTTTTAAAAAGGTAGACATTTACTTCAGAACAGAAATATTCTATTTCATGGGAAGGTTTCTGAAGTGACTTATTGTACATTTATGTAAAGAGGGCTCTCACTAGATGGTGCTTTATATGCCAATTACAGACAGAGGGTGAGATTTTCAGAAATGCCTAAGTGACTTACCAAAAATATCAGGGCATAAGAACAGCCATACTGGGTCAGACCAATGGTCCATCTAGCCAGTATCCTGTCTTCCCACAGTAGTCAATGCCAGGTGCTTCAAAGGGAATGAACAGAACAGGCAATCAGAGTGATCCATCCCCTGTCGTCCACTCACAGCTTCTTGGAAAGTCAAGGAGACTTGTGCTCCTGAAGCACTTGGTAAAACCCTACCCACAGTCCCTAAGATGAAGAACCAACAGAGTAAGTCTGCAGTTCTGCAATAAGCTCCATGTGGGTAGACTCCTTCATTTATTTGGGCTCGGTGAACATCAGGACAGTGCCCATTGTGCAAAACCTCTTAGGTTCTGATCCTACAAAGGACTGCCCTGGAAATCTCTGTGTTAAATGAGTTTTTTATCTCTCACAGCGATTGTTTGAGACCACTTCAGATAGTCCACTTTTACAAAGCCATTGTTTTATTGTAAACCCTTAGCTACATCCCCAACCAAGATTTAGACCAAAAACCACATACTCACTAGCCATAGAAAAACACGGCCTTAGACACTGAAGAACACAACAGAAAGGCAGTTGCAGGCATCCTGCTCCCTCTAACAAGCCCCTAACACAAAGCTCATTGGTGTTTTGCAGAAGCCAAAGCATTCCATTCATAAACCACATGTAGACTTGGTACATCTGGTTAGCTGAAGATGGATCTTTCAAGTGATGTATTTACAACAGTGAAGTAGTACATGATAAGGTAGGGTGGATTTCCTGAATCCTACTAAAAGCAACTCCAAGATCAATATCAAGATTAACATTTTGTATATTCTCTGTTCAGCTCTGAAAAGATGCAGTGAAGGCAGACTCTTGTTTTAGTACTTTACTGTATCTGTTCTCAATTGGTGTTACTACCTCTTCTTCTGTGTTGGCTAAAGTGTGTATTTGCTATTTTTCTGTATTTGGATGTCTTGTTATGACTGTGTGCTGTCTACATGTGTATCAAATAAATGTTGATTTATACCACATTCTCCTGGGGGATATATTAAGTGCACATTATGTAGCTGGGGGATTGTCTAACTTTTATACTTAAGGATACATCTATAGTGATTAGCTAACAAAAATAATGAAACACATTCTAGCTAACTCAGCTCATTTGAAATCTTCTCTACTGTGTAAGGACAGTAATGGCCCGATTTTCAGAGAGACTGAGCACCCATTATTGCAGTTAAAGTCAAAGTGAGCTACCAGCTCTTAGCACCTTGTCTCTCACCAAGGGCAGTTGGTCCAATAAAAAAAAATATTACCTCACCCACCTTGTCTCTCTAATAGCCTGGGACTGACAGTGCTACAACAACACTCCATACTTCAACTGTTAGAGACCCTCCACAGGACTCATCCACAGCAGTGCAGAAGGGAAACATCACTACGTACATAGATGTAGGTTCAGGGTCACAGATTTGGTTTGGATGAAAAAGTATTTAAAACCTGAATTTAAAAACAAACAAACCCTCAAGTAAATAGCTTTCTTTCAGGACCTTGTGCAACAATGTTGCTGTCAGTGATGATGCATTTTCTTTCCTGTGATGCATAATTCAGCATTTATTTCTAGCTAGTGCGGGAGGAGGGGAGGAAAAAAAAAAATCACAGAAAGACAGTGATAAATTGCAAGGCTTTTTAAGGGGGAAGAGAAACAAAGAAAACACATTTAAATATTCTTCATTATTCCCTGATACAAATGTAAGATTATGATTAGGCATTAATTTATATCACCATTCATGTCAAAGTGCTTCACAAATGACATTCAGATAGGAAACCTTTTGCCATTGAAATGCAGCCAGCTCTAGGATAGAAGGCAGCTGCCAAGCAAACAGCATGGTGCCAGGACACCTGGGTAAACCCCATTCTGTAATGAACATTGGCATGTGATCTTCATCCAAATGGACCATGTGGCCCTTGATTATTGAGGGTCAAATTGGAAAGATCCCCATGCTCTGTTATAGCCTGAAATGCAGCTTATTTACTTTGGAAACAGAGCCTAAATCACCCCTGCTAGGATTGAAACCTGTGGTTCTAGATATCTCAGAGAGGGCTATTATGCCATGCAGCTCCAGCAGCCATTGTGGTATGGAGACTAGAGGTGCCAAGTTTTGCTCTGTTGCCCCCGCATACATGCCATGCTCAAGACATTCACTTATAAACAGTGACCTAATACCTGTCGTCATGTATTATAAACCACTTTATTTTTGCATATGTAATTATTTCTCCATGTTTTATTAAGTCTGTAAGATATGTGGACCCCTAAAAGCATACCTCAGGAAGAGCACATGTAACCCACACACCTCCTGGATGTGGTGTTCTATCCCATCTAGTACACCGAGCCCACTTAGAGAGAAAGATTAATAAGTCTTGCTCTACAGCCTTAGCTAAGAGGCCTATGGCTTTTAGTTCACATAGTAGAGGCTCATGCATTTAGCTCCAAAGCTCCCAGATTTGGTCCCGCCTGCCTGCCAACAACAGGCATGTGTTGGTTTTACACACACACACACACACACACACACACACACACACCCTTTCAATTGAGTTGGGGCATCTAGGTGCTGCCCCAAAAGAGACAGGGACCTCTTGTGTTAGAAACACAGAGACCATTCTTGGGCCAAAGAACTTCTCATCAAAATATGCTAGCCCAGGGGTTCTCCAACTGGGAGTCAGGACCCCTCGGGGGGTCATGAGGTTATTACATGGGGGGGGATCACGAGCTGTCAGCCTCCACCCCAAGCCTCACTTTTCCTCCAGCATTTATAATGGGGTTAAATATATATAAAAAAAGTGTTTTTAATTTATAAGGGGGGAGGGTCACACTCATGGGTTTGCTATGTGAAAGTGGTCACTAGTACAAAAGTTTGCAAACCACTGGACTACATGATCTGCTAGTCTCTTCTGGCCTAGCCAGATAAAGGGTGCAAGGGAAAACAGAGGCACAGAGAGTGAGTTGGCCAAGGGTGCCCGGCAGGTCAGAGGTACAGCCTAGTCATACCTGAGTGAGTCTGAGGAGGAAAATCCTTAGCCCCAAGTCTAGAGTAAGCAATCTAGGACTGCTGTGGCTCCTTCTGCAAGGTATCGAGAGGTGACTGTAGACCCCAACCCCAACATGCATGTGTTGGCTAGCGAACATGGCCAGCTCATGGATTCGGACACAAAGAACTGGTCCACCTCCTCTTTGTGAAGCATCCTTGTGCTTCTGCTGCCTTCTTGATGTTTCTTCAGCCTTAGTATATATCCTGAAAAAGATCCAGTGGATACAGCCAATACCCCATATGAAGATAGGGAGCCCACTGGAGAGAGATTGCCCTACATATGCATGGAAACATGGCATTCAAGAGAGCAAGAGACTTGTTCCCCATATCACGTAGTACGCAAGGGCTATCATAGGGGAGCAGCAACACATAAGCTGGCTTGGGCTTGCATATCCCATACAAAACTAATTCCAGATTGTTGAATTTTGGATGATCCAATATAGTATGGAAAAAAAAAAAAATAGTAGCAGTATTTTGACACCAGCGACTAGCTCTGAGGCATCACAGCTGCTTTGCTATCTATGATGTCTCTTGTCAGACTTCATGCCCAATGCAGGCTGAACAAACTGGCCTGCACTCCATATTGATTTCCTGTTAGAAAGCATGTCTCACATTTTGGACAACAGTAGTGGGGGAGAGGGGGAGGAGGGGTAGGTCCACGTCTGAACTCTTCAAAAAAAAATAAAAAATCTCTGGTGCTTAAGTTTCCATGTCATCTGCGGTTCTTCGCAATACTGACAGCTTGACGTCTCCGGGTAACATCACGCAAGGGAAATTAGCTCTGTGTCTCTGTTACCAACTTCCATCTGTGTGTCAACGTACATTGGAATTTGTGTGCAAGGTTGTGAAGCAACACGGATACAAAGAGACTGTGGTGCAGTCAGAGAAATGTGAAAGATAATTCCCTAAATAAGTGCTTATTAAAATACCAGTGAATGTCACTCAGATGCAGCTGCAACTGCACCACAATTAGTTCCTGCTGCACTATATAGTGGAACCTTATTATAGTTAGATGGATCCTAGCATATATCCTATTCCAGGATACAACATTTGCCCTTGTTGGGGGGAAATTCATCTGGACATTCAGGGTGGGATTTTTCCAAAGCAACTAAGTGAGTTAGGTGCACAAGACCCACTAAAAGTGAATGGATTTGTGCTCAAGTCACTTAGGCATTTGAAAATCCCACTCACAGCCACTTGAGTCACCAGTGAAAATGGACTTAGTTTTGCCCCTTTTTGCCCATATCACAGAGCCAACTCCATACTCCAAGGATTTGCAAGTGTGACAGAGGTCCGGACTGAAGAGTATTGGCAGAGAAGGGTGGAGGAAGCTTGCCCAGCGTCTGCCTTCACTTTGCTTAAGCTTCTGCCCTCAGCACCTCACTTTTATGAGAAACATATTTGTCCTTATATTACAAAAATACAGGGCCAAGTTCAGCCCTAAAACGACTGGCATTTAACCAAGGATGAGTCTGTCCCGTTGTGCTTACAGAACATACCCAGATGGCTTTTTTAAGCTGAAGCTGGCAGTGGGGGAAGCACAACACGGTGGTATGGAATCATTATTCACGCATGACAGAGGAGAACAGTTTAAAGCAAGCTGCTTTGAATGTGAGAAGAGTCTATCTTCATTTTGAGCATTTTATAGAGGCTTTGGCCTGAATTAGAACATAGAGTGGGACTGCAAGCCCAGAAACGTTTGGAGTCTTGCATGTTATTGGAACGGTGTAATTAAAAATAGAATTAAGAACCCACCTTAAAGTGTTGTGCATTCCAGAAAAGTTACAGTGGGTTGGTAGGCTGGCAAATACAAAAAGTAGGTCCTATTCTCCTTTCGTTTATAGCTTTATACCACTGCAGACCCAGTGACCCCAACTGAGTTACTCCCAATTTATTCCTGTGCAAATGGGAGGAGGATTAGGCTCATGTACTCCAGTTTGTTAAAGAATAAACCAGTTGCCTACGGATGACGAGTGTTGTCAATCCAGGAGGACAAAGCTGTACTAGCAGCCTCAGATGGAAGCTAGTGAAAGGGAATTGTGCAACCTCCATAGCATTACTTGGTTAGAAAAGCAGATTAGAAGACAAAGGGTCACCTTTAAGAGGTGATGGTGTAGGTTATCACCAATTCCGACCTGGCATAAACTCAGAAATTAGTCAATACCTAAATGCTTGGCCTTTTCTACAGTATGCATTGAAAGGTGACATTCACTCCTCTACAGAAGGCCAGCAAAACACTCAAAGATAGGTACAAAAGGCTTGTGCTGGACCTCAGCACAGGAGTGACTTTCACCCTGAAAATAGTAGCAGGGCATTATCAAATTGATTTGTGTGTGTCCACTATTAATGTAATTTAGATACAATTTCTATTTCCCTCAGTTGCTACAGAAATGCAAGATTCATAGGCACCAAGAAGATTTTATGAAATGGAAGGTGCCTGCAATCTCTTCCAACTATTGTATGGAATAAAAACGGGAACAGCTTCAGAAGCATCTGGTGCTGACCACTGTCAAAGACAGGATACCAAATTAGATGCACAGCTGCTCTGATCTGGTATAAATCTGCCAGGCATACTATATGGAATTGAACAGCTCTTTACCTGTCATTCATTGCTGAGGAAAGATGCCTGTCTGAAACAGGTCTGCACTTGCAGTCATGCAATTGCTATTTCCAACAGCTGCAAACAAGAAGCCAAGTTTCATGTGATTTAAAAAAAAAGAATGAAAATATATACCACACTTTGCTCAGTGCTTTGAGATCTACGGAGGAGTGCTACGTAGCCAAGTATGAAAACAAAGGTTACGTCGTGCAAATAGTACAAGCTGAAGTCCCAAAGAGCCTGAAGTAGAAAGGTCGAGTGGTCCAGCGAGAGGGGAGGGTCTCAGACCCAAGGCTTCAGCAAAAGCGGGAGCAACTACACTGCTATTTTTAGCCCTGCAGCCAGAGCCCCACAAGCCCCAGTGAATAGACCGGGCTCAGAGACTCGGTGCCAGGACTTTTTCTTTGCAGTGTAGACATACTCTTACCCCTTTGTGCCTTAATTCATCCCCCTCCCCTTTAAAAGGAGGAGGAGAATACTCCATCTGATGGGTCTAATTAGCTATTTATAAGGCACTTTGCTGTATGGCGAGATTATAGTTCAATCTCAAAGCTTTATTGTGTGTATTCCCATCTAAACCGCGGTCTCAGCACCAATTCATTCATAAAACATGAAACGCCTTCTAGGTAATGGACAGTGAGGCAGGTGCACAGCAGCTCAGCTTACAGTTCATCATTTACACATTAAAGGTGGCAACAATGAGTTACGGGCAATCTCCAATGGATTACAAAAGCTTGATCCTGAGGATCTAAAATTAAATCGCTGTGAGTACTGCCAAAGTCACCCCTCTAACCAGGGCTTCAGGAGCCCCAGAGAAAGGCTGGAGGCCAACAGTAAGATCAAAGGACTTGGCAACAAGAGCCACTTGGATAAGGACAGCGCCACCTGTCCTAAGTCATTGAGCCTTCTCTGGCTACAGCAGGCAGGTTCAAAGCTTGGGCACCAACTACTTTGGCACTCTAGCCACAGTGTGATATGCCAGACCCTGGCCACAGACAAAGCTCCTACCCTTCCCCCTCACGGTGCCATAGTATTGTATTTCAGTGGTGGCATTTATTTCTATATTACTACTAATGAAAGGTACTAGATGGACAATCCTGGTGGAAACCAAAATCCTCCAATTGTCCACAGCATGGGCAGAAGCAGCTCCAGCTTCCACTCATCCTGCCCCGATAACATGTCTGAACCATGATCTGAGAGGGAGAGGCGTTCCATCTTCATGACCCATGTTTTCCCTGATGAGCTCTCAAGAGAGCCTCAGTGAAGGGGGTTTATGGGGGAGTGTGTGTGTGTGTGAGGGGGGTAGGGATCAATTGTGATATGGCACTTATGTACTAGGAAGTGCACAGACACCTCCAAACAGTCTCTCACTGGCCAAACTAACTTCCAGTCACTACTTCAGAAGTGACCTAGAGGCGAGAGGCTCCATCTAGAAACCCTTGGCCAAGGAAGCTGCATTTTGAGAGGGCAGGAGGCTAGCAATAGCATTGACTTTGCTGCCATGGAACAAACCTGGACCCATTCCCAAGCCTTAGCTGCCTGTTCATGGAGTTGCTGGATCAGCAGTCAAGCAGAGGAGGAGGACTCCACCCCAAGGAAAGACAGATGAGCCACGCGTAGCCCTTGGGGGATAAATGATAGGTCACTTTATCCAGGCGCGAAACAACAGCTTTTTATTACTTTAAAAATTCCTGCAGAAATATTAAGACACTCTGCTGGCCTGGTTTAAAAGCCAAAGGGCGTGCTGTTCAGTGTCTGAGCACATGAGAGACGCTGGAGGGCAGTGGTTTCCAGTTTGGAGTGAAATATGCCTCAGGACATAAGATAACCTCTTACTAATGGGAGTTAGGAAGAACCTCCCTCCAACTGCCCACTGCACAGGTGTTTCACACCTTCCTCTGATGCAGCTGGTACTAGCTGCTGTTAGGAACGAAGAGAGGGAAGATACTGGATTAGAACCACTGGTCTGCTCTGGTGTGGGACTATCCATGGAAAAGCGGGAGAGCAGAGCCACCAGTGACTGAAGTAGCCAACACTCCAACATTGACTCCATTGTTCATGTAACGCGGCACGTCCTGCAACATTGCACTGGCACGACATCCAGATGTGTACTTCCCCAGGGGAGGGGGAGGTTATTGCGCAATCTGATCTGGCTCTGGGTCAAGATGTTTTTCTTGATAGTCAGCCTAATTTTGTTCCTTTGCCTCATCCCTCCCAGCATGGATGGGCTCGGAAGGGAGGGTGTTAATTGCAAGCGGGGGGCCTCATGGGGAAGGGGTTAACTCAGAAGTTGGGAGGGGAAGTTCAAAGGCTTTACAGGTTTAGTCTGTCAGATCTGTCAAGGAGCCCCGCAAGGCCTGTGCACGCCTTAAAAAAAACTGACACCGGGTGCTGAGCCAGTTGGAACGTGCTCAGGGGAGAGGACGGATACAGAGCCATCAAAGTTGACAGGGCTCGCCCTTTCTCCTGCTGGAGAGGGGAGAGGCTTCTTTGCATTAAGTGACGTGTGGGCACACCAGCCCGAGCAACACTGTGCGTTACAGTGATAAAGCAATTGCCACACCTGAACAGACTGCTGGTCTATCTAGGTCCTCCAGCCTTGGCCAACACTGCTTCAAGAAAAGGTTCTCTCCACTCACACAAGACATGCAGCTTCTGGAGCCCTGCAGGTGAATGGCTGACCCTTCAAGCATGAGATTTGAGTATCCTTATTGTCTTGATTTATATGAAAGACAAGATCCTCTCCTGCTGCTGAGGGCTCTCAACCTGAGCTCCTGCTGAAGGGAGACATGCAGGAGATACTGGACTCAGCTGGTGAGAGGGCCATTAGCTAATGAGATATGGGACCTTTCATCTCAAATTCACCTGTTTAAACTCAGCTTGGGTTGGAAGTGACCAAAAGTATTGATCGGGTGGCAGTGCCGGGACCTGTGTGCAAGGAGTCTAGTGGGTTGCAGATCAATTCCTAGTAGAAAAACATCCTCATCTCAAGGCCACCTCAGCAGAGAGGTCAAGAGCTGATCAGTCCATGAAGGCTGCCCTTCCTTCCCCACCACTAAAGGTAATTTCTACAGAACAAGATTGAAGCACATGAATGGGGTGAAATGGGGGAGGGGAAGCGTGTACTGCCACTGCACGCATGAACATCTGCCATGGCTAGCTAGAGAACTTCAGTCTCTGGATCTCAATTCCATCGCGGTTATCAGCTCACAAAGGAAAAAAGTAAGAGATATTAGCATTGTGCTCAGTGAAATGTGATAACAGAAGATCTGGCTCAATCTATACATTCAGCCAAACCTAAAGAGTAAAAGGCTTCTCTGCAGAACACACATGTTCTATTCTCAGTGTGAAATAAAGACCATGGGGGGGGGGGGGTGAGGAGGAGAAAAAGAA
>NC_048301.1:122939227-122959586 GCF_013100865.1 Trachemys scripta elegans
CCTCTCCTGGAATTGACACCTCCTCATCTATTATTGGGAGTGGACTACATCCACCCTGATTGAATTGGCCTTGTCAACACTGGTTCGCCACTTGTGAAGTAACTCCCTGCTCTCCATGTGTCTGTATATAATGCCTGCATCTGTAGCTTTCACTCTATGCATCCGAAGAAGTGAGGTTTTTACTCACGAAAGCTTATGCCCAAATAAATCTGTTAGTCTTTAAGGTGCCACCAGACTCTTTGTTGTTTTTGTAGATACAGACTAACACGGCTACCCCCTGATACTTGACAACATGCAAGGCACTAAATTTAGCCGTATGGAGTGGAAATCCATCAACCTCAACAAAAAACTTGCACAGATACAGACAGACATCATCTTCCTCTCCAAATGCAAACAGATGGACATCATACCAAAAGGACTGAAGGTAAAAAATCCATTGCAATCAACATACTACACTGAGTATGGTGAGAGACTGTGCCACACACTCTCAAAGAAACTGAGGAACCACCTGATCTGCATCCGAAGAAGTGAGGTTTTTACTCACGAAAGCTTATGCCCAAACAAATCTGTTAGTCTTTAAGGTGCCACCAGACTCTTTGTTGTTCATGCAAGAATAACAGACATGAACTCCTATCTCACCTTTTAGCCAAGCGCCTCGGATCAGCTGTTAGCCAATTAATTCCAAGACTTAAGTATTACTTGTTCTGCTTCCCTATTATACCCAAATTGGGATTTACCTAGGGCACCAGGATAATACACCCTGCTATTAATTCTGTGGGATCTTTAGTGACCGGAGATGTACTTTCATTTTATCATGCACATGAAAGTCAATCTCCTAATATCATGCTAGTGATATTAGTTCACCACTGACTCAGGTGCAAGGAAGGGAAGACTACTACCCACCCCTCGGGGGAGGGATAGCTCAGTGGTTTGCACATTGGCCTGCTAAACCCAGGGTTGGGAGCTCAATCCTTGAGAGGGCCACTTAGGGATCTGGGGCAAAATCAGTACTTGGTCCTGCTAGTGAAGGCAGGGGGCCGGACTCCATGACCTTGCAAGGTCCCTTCCAGTTCTAGGAGATAGGATATCTCCATTTATTTATTTATTTTATTTTACTCAATCACCAACACCTTCAGGTACAGAGAGGTGTTCCTTGCAGGAGGTCTCCCATCCTAAAATGGATTTGGCTATATGCTGCTTAGCTTGGGAGATCTAGGGGGATTGTGGCACAGGGGGGGCAGGCTACACATTTTACCAAAATCATTTACATACAAAGACTTAAAATAAACATGGTTCACTCATCCTAGTCAATGAAAAGTTCTGAAAAATCCACTGTTACTATACAGCAGGCATGACCAAAATGCAACTCCAATATGGCCCACAGAGATCTGCAAGATTGCCCACAACCCTACCTCACATTAAACAAACCAACCAACCAAAGGAACAGGCCACTGAGAAAACACGCCCCAGCACAAAGGTGAATGAAGCGAGAGCGATTAAGTGACTTGCCCAAGGTTACACAGTAAATCTGTGGAAGAGCCAGTAATAGAACCCAAGAGTCACTTACTCCAGCAGCAGCACTGGGGAAAGGAGCGTGGGTCAGTAGATGGGGCACCAGTTTATATATTTGGATTTCCCAGTGTTGCTTGTGACCTTGAGCAAGTCACTCAAACTCTACGCATCGGCTTCCCCATCTATAAAATGGGGATAACACCGCCCACTCACCTTGGCAATTTTCTTGGAGATCTACAGATGAGAAACACTACATAAGCTTTATTACCACCCCCACCAGCAGCCAATTAGCTTTGTTTCACCCATTAACAACCAATTCAACTTAATAATAACAGGTATTATTAAAAGGAAACAAACCAAGTGGATGGAAGTGAAGTAGATTTTAAGAGGGATCACAGTTGACTCAAGTCATAGGCTAGTGATCAAGGCTTGCATATTTCCACCCCCACTAGGTTTGGCCCTCAGTCAAGTTACAAATTCTGCTGCAGTTTTTTTTAATCTAAAGATGAGGTTGTCTTAGTAATAAAAAAAAAAAGAATTAAATCTCTTTCAGGAATGTGAATCTCTCAAACCTAATAACCAGCTCCCAGCACTCTCCCTTCCTACAATTACAGTGAGTTCACGTCAAAGCCTCACCTCCCTGCCACTGAACTAAATGAGGGGGTGATATTGCTTAAGATGGAGACTTACTTGGGTATAAAATTAATTAGTTTTAGGGAAGAAGACAGGATATTGCTCTCATGTTAGCAGGTTGGGATATTAGCTGAACTGAACTGTGTGAAGCATCAGGGACTCTCTGCAACGTCTCACATAATCCCTTGCTTGTTTGTTTCACTCAGTATTTATTTTGGAGGATTCCTTTCAACTCTTAGCATGTATTTTGATCTTAAACAGATTTGAACAACAGAAGCAGGA
Organism: Trachemys scripta elegans; assembly: GCF_013100865.1. Lineage (NCBI taxonomy): Eukaryota > Metazoa > Chordata > Testudines > Emydidae > Trachemys > Trachemys scripta. The sequence continues at coordinate 122,941,655 of NC_048301.1, forward strand.
GAACAGGAGAGGGCAATGCATTCTGTAGGCTGCTCCCTGCAATGTGGTATGGCTCACTCTCTGGGGAAGTTTAGGGTTCCAATATTTCAACAATCAAAAAAGAGGATGGGAGGAGCCCCGCCCTAGCCCCGCCCCTGTCCTAGCCACGCCCCCGTCCTGTCCTAGCCCCGCCCCTGCCCCTTCCACTCCCTCCCACTTCCTGCCCCCTCAGAACCCCCAACCCTCCCCCCCACTCCTTGTCCCCTGACTGCCCCCCAGGACTCCACCCCCTCCCTAAGCCTCCCTGCCTCTTGTCCCCTGACTGCCTCCTCCTGAGACCCTCCCCCCCATCCTAACTGGCCCCCTAGGACCCTACCCCCCCCCACCTGTACCCTGACTGCCCAAAACCTTACACCCCCAACCCCCAGACAGCCCCCCCCGAACTCCCTGACCCATCCAACCCTCCCCCCTGCTCCCTGTCGCTTGATTACTCCCCCCCCGAACCTCCCTGCCACTTCTCTGGTCCCCGGCCCCCTTACTGTGCTGCTCGACAGCGGGGGAGGGCAGCAGGCTCGGAGCTCCAGACAAACAGCCGGCGATCTGTGAGTGCAGGGACCAGGGACGGAGAGAGAGGAGGGGAGGGGTGTCAAGTTTCAGGAGGGAGTAGGGGGAAGTGCAAGCAGGGCTCTGGCTCTGGCTGTCGGAGCACCGGCTGCTCTGTAAGCCTCGCGCACGCTCTGCATGGGGGGGAGAGGAGGGGAAGTCCGGACAGTGACAAATTCCCCCCGGACGCTATTTTTAACCCGAAAAAGCCGGACATGTCCGGGGGAATCCGGACGAATGGTAACCCTAGTCCAGCTCCTGCTCCAGCTCCTCCAGGGCCGCCTGTTTCTGGGGGTCCTCGCCCTGCAGCTCCCCCCGGCAGCGCTCCAGCAGCTCCTGGCGTTTCCCCTCCAGGCGTCGCTGCATCTCCAGGGGCTTCACTCTCAGACAGCTGCTCATGCTCTGGTGGTCACGGTCCTGCCGGGATAGGGGAGTGATCGGCCATTAGGGACGAGCACTAGCGTTACCCAGCCACAGGGGGCACCGCCTCCTCACACACCCGCAGCCCCCTCATTCCCGACCCACAGCCCCCTGCTACTCAGCCTTGCCTCCCCCCAGGTATGCTGGTGCCCCTCACTCCCAATCCGCAGCCCCTCTGCACTCACCAGCTCCTGCACAAATTGGTCATATTCCCTCCTGGTGGCTTCTACTGCTCTCCTGTTTAACTCCTGTCTCATCACTGCAAACGCCTCAGCCATCTGTGTGGGGAGAGGGAACGGGGTTGGGGGTGCGGCTGGGATGGGCCCATCTCTGAACTGGGAGCCCCCCCACAGTCACCACCTTCCCCACATTCGTACAGGACCTGCTCCTCGCTATCACCTCCGAACTGGTCCCAACCCACCACATTTCATTAGAGCCAGAGGGCAGCACCTCGACCCCACAGCCATGACCACGTTGCTGCCACCCCAGTGGAGGGGCTGGTTCTCTGGCAGGTCTTCCTGCAGGTCCCCTTATCTCTTGGGTGCTAGGAGTCCTCGATCAGGACATTTGGTGGAGCTGTTGTGGTGCCCCCTTCTTGGCTAGTGTGATTGGCCAATGTCAGGACGACCTGGGGTTGGGGTCAATAGAACCAGCCCCCCGCCCCAAATCCAGCTGGAAAGAGAGGCAGAGGGAGGGGTGACCTGGTACCTTCATGGGTGAGGAGAAGTCGTAGCGCTGGGTCTTCCAATATCGGGAGACGCCCTGCAGGGAACAACGCCTGGGGGAACTGGGATCAGGGACAGCTCAGCCCCTTTCCCCCTGCTGAGCCCCTTCCCGCTCCCTGCAGCCCAGCGCCCCCTACTGAGCACCCTGCCCCGCTCCCTGCAGAATGGCACCCTGTATTGAATCCCTGTCCCCGCCTTGCGGCCCATTTTGCTGTCTCCCATCCAGCCAGCCCCCCTCCGCCTTTAACAGCCCCCACTCTCCCACCTTGATCCTGGCAGCCAGCTGAGCCCCCGTCAGCACCTGCCCAGCTCGGTCCATCCGGATGTGTGTCCCTGCTGAGCGCACCACGGTGCTGATGTAGTCACACAGGCACTGCCAGAAATCCTCGTCCATGTCTGCAGAGGGGGAAAGGACCCAGGCATCCGGGAAGGATCCAGGTGTCCAGGGTAGGACACACGTTAAATGCGATTGGGTGGGCTAGTTTGTGCCACAGGAAATGAGATTTCATCTCTGGGCAACAGCTGCTTAACACCCTCCACCCCTCTGCCTGGGGGAAAATGGGGGAGTAGCATGAGGGGGCAAGGAGAGGCTGCAGTGGGGAGACAGCAGTTTCCACTGGGTGGTGCCAGGGGACCCATGAAGACCCAAAAGGGGGACACCAGCAGCGTTCCCCTAGCAGACCAGGACCCCAGCAGTGACCCCCCCCATGTCCCTCTCCCCTCCCACACAGATGCTGTGACCCAGCGAGTGCCCCTGTGCAGTGGGCAGTAGAGTCAATTCTAAGTCAAGGGGGGTGAGCTGGGCACTGGGATTTTGGGGTGGGGGAAGCGCAAGAGGGGAAGAAAGGGGCAGCAGAGGAGAGAGGGTGAGGATGGGGGCAGGGAAGAGGGTGGGGGCAGTGCAGGAGGGGGTGGGGACTGGGGGAGCAGAGCAGGGAGTGAGAGGGGAGAAGATGAGGGTCTCTTACCATCTGGCGTCCCTGCCCTGCTCCTGGTGAACTGAGTGCCAGGGTGGGGCAACAGGTAGCACCAGGTGCCGCTCGCCCTCAGGGCTTCCAACACCAGGGGCTGCTCAGCAGAGACCTCCAGGTCCTGCGGGAGTCAAAGCAACATTTGTGGCCGTCAGCAGGGAATCAGACCCGCTGTGGAAACGTTCAGCTCCTCCCCAAAGTTTGCTGTTTCCATGAACACACGTGGTATCTGATCATTACCTGTGTGATTTCTCCAAGATACTCCTGCCCCGCGTCCGCGCCGTAGGCTCCAGAGAACTGCCAATCTCGCACCAACAGGTCCAGGCGCTGCAACAGAGAGCACAGGAGAAGGGTCACACTGGGGCTGGGGGCACAGAGAGGAGACCAGAGCTGGAGGTTGTTGCCCAACCCAGCCACGGACACTGAGACCCTGGGCATGACGTGGGCGTGGAGGGAGAACAATGGACTGGCTGTTTCTTTGGGGTTTGTCCAGCACCTGGCACAATGGGGTCTGGGTCTAGGACGGGGGCTCTGAGGTGCTCTGGCAATAGAGACAGTAAATAAGAATAGTAAGAATCAGGTGGGATAACAGGACTGGCGGGGGGGTGGAACAAGCATTATATCCTCATATGGGGGGTGATGGGAAACAAGGACCCACCTGGATTGGGGCCAGATTGCAGGTCCCTTCAACCTCCTTCGCAACCTGAATGAACATCTGAGATGCAGAAAGAGAGAGAGAGAGAGAGAGAGAGAGAGAAGGCAACATTTTTCCATCTTGAACAAACCATCCCCGCACATGTGACCAATCAAGATTGGCAATGCAAAATAAACGAGTGAAATAAATGCCACTGAAACTAAAGGGATCCCAGACAACATTCAGTGGAAACTGATCATTGAAGAGAGAAAAATTGACAAAATGAAGAGAGAAAACAGAATTTCAAACAACAATAACTCAACACCAGTAATCAAAGATATAAAAGCAATAACTGAATTCAGAAAACCCACTAGTTGGTTCTAGAAAAGCAGTCACAGAAGACACAGAAAGCCAAAAATCAAACTCATCAAGCCAACAATTGGAGACCAAAAAGAAATAATGAAAAGAAGAAAACTAGTCATTGGAATCAGAAAACCAATGCTTGAAACCAGAAAATCGGTGAAATAAATCACACAATCACTTAACAAAATCAACACACTAATAATTAATGCCAGAAAACCAATGGTCAAAAATAGAAAACCAGCATTTATCCAAGTCAGAAAAACAGTAATCAAAGCAACTTATCGGGAATTAACGTCTGAAAGCCAACAATAAACAATAAGTATTTGAAATAAGAAAACCAATAGTCAGAGAGTCAAAACCAGCAATGCAAGTCAGAAAACCAGATATCAAAGTCAAAATACTGTACCCCAAAGTGAAAGACAGAAAACCAGTAATCAATATCAGAAAAGCAATGACTGAATGCAGAAGTCCAATCATCAAAGCCAGAAAAGTAGTAATGAAAATCAGAAAACCAAGAGCCAAAACAGAAGACCAATAATAGAAGTATGAAAACCAGATCAAGGTCACAAAACCAAGTCAAAGTTAGAAAATGAATAGTCAAAGAGAGAAACCAGTAGTGAAAAGAAGCAATAAGTGAACAGCAGAAATGAAAAAAAAGTTTAAACACTCTGAATATATGAAGAAAAATTAAAAGCCGGTAATCAGTAGAGAGACACTAATAAATGAAGCTCTGTAAACAAACACTGAAATCTTGTAACCAATAAAGAAAAAGCAGAAAACCAATAATGAACCGCTTCCCCAAACCAGTGAGATCAAAATCTGACAATCAGAGAACGAAACCCAATAAATGACATGGGAGTGGTGATAACTAAAGCCACAAAACTGACAAGCATGGACCAAAACACAATGAACGAGAATTGAAAACCAAAGGCTGAAAATCATAGATCGAAACCTGAGAAACAATGAGTGGAACCCAAAAACGTGCAGAGAGAAACCCAAGAAATGCTAACATTTGGCTGTTCTTTGAAAGTGGAAATTGGCATGAAAACATTCTGATTTTGTCAGTTTTCCATTTTTCAACAAAACTTTTATTTTCCATCTCCCCACATGGTCACTATAAAATCAACTGACAACTAATGGTGGGTACGAAATAACAAACAGCTAATAGCCAGTAGTGACTCACAAATAATCAATAACTGGCAGCTATTAATGAATATAAAATAACCAATTATACAAGTTAGTTAATTGGCTAAGTGAAGTAAAAGGCCTAAAAGACAACCGGATGGCATTTCTCTTTGTCTGTCTGTATCGTGATCACTTTTTGAGACCACATCTGATCAATTCCCAAATTTCAGGGGAGACGCTGGGCAACAGTTGAAAGAACGCTACTGACTTGGGGCGGGGGAAATTGGAAAACGGGAAAGCCCAATTTCCATTTAGATCCGGTGAGTAGCATCAGCAGCCAATGAGCCAATCACTCTGGGCAAGGAAGGTAGCAGGGACTTCTGGGTGCTGAGCAGGGAGAATGGGGGGCACATAGACCCCTGGCATGCAGGGAGGGGAATGAAGCACACACAGAGGTGGGGCTGGGGGATGGGACATAGGTTTAGGGTTAGGGCTGGTTGGGAAGATTCCAATGGAACATTTTTCCCATCACAATCCCTTAACTAACGCAGAGCGATGCAGGGTGCCCAGGGCTGGCTCCTACCCATCCAGACTCAGTGTCTGGGTACAGGACATGTGCAGGTGGCTCCTGCCCCATATGGGGCACAGGCAGAGAGCAGGGCTGGGTGCTACAGGTATATTGGAGCGCCAGCCCAAGAAGACCGAGGTACGGTTGGGCGGGCATTTCCCTTAACTCTGCTGGCCCTGACTTGGCTGAGCACGACATTCTGGCTGGACACGTTCTGTGAGAAATGCTGATTTCTGGGGGCACCTCTATCTGGGCTACCCCTTGCTCCATGGTGGCATGGTCCCAGGGCCACCGAGAGCGGGTTCGGGACCCCCAGCAAGGGCGGACCAGCTAAACAGGGCCAACAAGAGGGGGGGAAAGCTGGGCTCCAGACTCCCTTCCGGACCGCTGGGCCCCGGGCCCCCTTTCGGACCGCCAGGTCCCGGTAATTTGTACTGGTTCCCCCCCCCTCGTCAGCCCTGGTTCCACCCACCTCAGCTCTGGGTCACCAAAGCTACCACAAGGCTACCTGACCCTCCCGGAAACCTGAGTCTGCAGGAGCATTTCAGATCACTTAGGGGAGTGAACCGGGACACAAAAGTCTCCTCTCCACCAGCCCCCCAGCAGGTCCAGCACTCAGCAGTGAGAACCAGAGCTAATCGGTTAATGACAAATAGCCACCAGGTAATGATAAAGAACCAGAAATATGATAGTCACTAATATTTGATTAATTACTGCTCACGTATTACTGTTCAGACTCATTGCTCGAATCCCAGCCTGGGGCAAGATCTCTGGCACTTTCTAAACATCAATAACAGCCTCTAGACTGCCCCCCTCCAATCCCTAAATCACCCAGGGTCTTGGGTCCCCCCAGCAGAGACCTGGCTGGCAGGTCCGTGTCAGTAGAGCTGTGTGTATCCTCTGCCCCAGCCACCTCCAAATAATCTGCCTCCGTCTGCTTAAATGTACTGGAAATGTTAAAGATCTGAAAAATAATAATAAGAAAAGGTGAGCCCACCTGCCAACCCCACACCTCACCCCACCGCAGCACAGCCCCCCTGCTGGCCCCCTCACCCCGCTCCCCACAGCACGGCACCCCCTGCAGAGCCCTCAGTCCCGTCCCCCGCAGCACGGCTCCCCCACCCAGTAGGAGCTGAGCAATATGCCCAACACGGAGAGCTTGATGCTGGTCTCCATGCGGCGCTGCAGGTCCAGGGAGCCCTCGGTGTCCACCAGGAACATGGCCACCTGCAGGGACAGACACACGAACAGATCCACCGGCCACAGCGACGAGTGCCCTGCACTGATGCCACCCTCGCCCCTGCCCATCCCTGGCTCCTCCGCTGCCCGGCTTCCTGGGGCCGGCCCTGGGCACGCTGGCTGGAGACAGGCCCTGGGGGAGGAGGTTCAAGCTGTGAACACCCCCCACCCCCAACTCCATCCCAGTGTGTCTGTAGGGAACTACAGGGATGGGACCTTATCCCCATCTGTCCATTTCTTTCCCCCCTCCTCCAGCCCCTCCCGTCCCCCTGCCTCTGTACAGGACTTTGCCCCCTCCAGACTCCCCCATTCCCCTCCCTCCTCCCCACTACTCCAGCCCCCTGCTCCCCTTAGAATCTTCCCCCCACACCACTCTCTTTCCCCTCCCCTACTCACCCTCCTCCCCTGGGCCTGGACCCAGAGGGGCTGGTCCCACATCCACACGCCCCTCGTCATGGTGGCTGTCCCATTGCGACACTCAAACCCGCCCAGGGCGTCGTCCTCTCGGCCCATCCATGACGCATCCACAGCCTCCTGTAGGGGGTGACCAGGGCAAGGTCAGAAGGGAACGGGGATTGGGTCTGGCAGGGTGCAGGGGGCAGGGTGGTGGGACACTGGGGGAGGAGGTGGAGTTCTAAGGGTCTGGGGGTGGGGTTACAGCTGGAGGATGGGGCCAGTGGTACATGGGGAGGGGCCATGGCTGGAGAGTGGGGCCTGTGGTGCAGGGGGAGGGGCCACGACCAGAGGGTGAGGCCTTTGGTGCACAGGGGGGGCCATGGCTGCAGGGTGGGGCCTCAGTTGCTCTGCCCTGGGCCTGGTACAGCGGGAGGGCCCTGCCTGGGGAGAGGGGAACTTTGCTGTAGGGGGCATGGCCAGTCATGGAGGGGGAGGGGCCCTTGCCGAGGTGGGTGGGGTTTGTGTTGCAAGGGGCAGGGCCCTGGCTGGGGTGGGTGGGGTCTCTGGTTCAGGCGATGGGGCCATAGCTGGGGCTCCTGTCCCCACTCACCGGGCTCTGGAGCCGGTGCAGCAGGCAGTTCATCAGGAAGGATTTTCCCCAGCGCTGCTCCCCGATGATGGACACCAGGCAGACGGGAGCGTCCCCCACCCCACCCTGCTCCAGGCAGAGGCTCAGGGCCTCCTCGTACAGGATCAGGCTGCCTTTGTCATCCAGACGAACCAGCTGCACCGGGCGCCCAGGCTCTGGCTGAGCCCACGGCCCCTGCTGCAGGGACAGAGCAGGGTCAGAGCTTGGACCCCATCCCAGAGCCAGCCAGTTCCTGCTTCTGGACGAGAGCCCCGTGCCTCATTCCCATCCCCTGAACCAACTAGTCCCTGCCCCTCAGATCAGATCCTCTTGAGCCATTTCCATCTCCCGTGAGCCATCTAGTCCCCTGCCCTCCAAATCAGAGGTTGCGCCCACTAGAGAGGAAAGGCCCCGTGTCCCATTCCCCACCCCCTGATCCAGCCAGTCCCCGCCCTGGGGCCTGTGAGAGCCTGCGCCCCTTTCCCCTGATTCAGCCTGTCTGGTCTCACCAGCTCCATCTCTTCCCTCAGGGGCTCTGTGATTTTCTTCACCAGGGCTCTCAGCCGCGTGTCTAGGGTCATCCTGTCCCTGGAGCAGGGAGTTCAGCACTCGGGGCACTGGTAGCCCTGGGCCGAGACCCCGCGCCAGTGAGCCACGAGGCAGCCCTGGCAGAAGTTGTGGCTGCACTCGATGGAGACGGGGTCGTCCAAGACATCCAGGCAGATGGAGCAGGTGACGTCCTCCTGGAGTTGATCCATCTCTCTAGACCCGCTGAGTGGCAGGACCTGGCACGCTGAGCAATAAGGTTATGCTGGAGGACGGCTGATCTCTAGCCCAGGTGTGCCCCTTCCTGGCAGCAGGAGTCTGGGGAGGAGCGAGAGAACATGGGAATATTTCTGTGAACAAGCTGCGTGACTCAGTTTACCTGCCCACTTTGTGTCCCTGTCCACCGGGCAGCACCAGAGCGAGAAGATGGATTCCAAGAAGTCATGGCGGAGATTGGTAGATTCCCAGGCCAGGAGGGACCAAGGCTGAGCTCCTGGATAACAGGCCAGAGAACTGCCCCCAGTTAATTCCTGTTTGAACGAGAGCAGCTCTCCTAGAAACACATCCCACCTCGAGGGAGAATCCACCGCACTCCTTGGTACATTGTTCCCATGGTTAATTCCCCTCCCTATTAAAGATGGATATCTTCTTTCCAGGCTGAATGTGTCCAGCTTCAACTTCCAGCCATGTGGTCACGTTAGAGCTTTCTCTGCTAGCCTGAAGAGCCCATTATTAAATATTTGATCCCCGCGTAGGTGCTTCTAGACTGGAGTCAAGTCACCCCTGGAGGTGGGAGCGTCTCTTTGCTAAGCTAAACAGCTTGAGCTCCTGGGGTCACTCCAGGCCACGTTTTGTAATCCTTTAACCATTCGTGTGGCCCCCCTCTGCCCCCTCTCCAATATATTCACATCCTTCTTGGACTGCTCCGGAACTGGACACAGGACCCCAGCAGCGGTCGCACCAGCGCCAAATCCAGAGGTAAAATGACCTCTCTGCTCCTACGCGCGATTCCCCTGTTTGGGCATCCTTAGCGCCTTTGGCCACACTGTCACACGGGGGCTCACGTCCAGCTGATTATCCCCAATGGCCCCCTACACTCTGTCAGCGTCTCTGAGTCCCTGGAGAGACACCCACCCCACACTGGGCTGGAAGCATGTCCCATGCTCTTTGGCCGTATAACAGCGCGTGTTGTTGGCTTGTGCCCAGCCTACCCTAGCGCTGGGGCTGTTTGTGACACTGGACTTTTCTCTGCTGCCTACGGCCTGGTTGACGCCATGTGCCAGGGGCTAATCACTGCCAGTGCCATGCCTGGCAGGGGCACAAGCCTCTGAGAGGAGTTTGATCTCAGTCCGACTCGCTGCCGAGGGCAGTTGGGGAGACACAGGGGCTCCTGGAGCCCGAGTCCAGGAAGCACCGAGCTCGGCCTTAGGAAAGGCCACGCTCAGGGCCTAACAAGGAAATAGCTTCCTTCCCATCATGCAGTGAGCTGGGTGCTGACTGGCTGAGCTTTCCTCCAGCTGGCGTGAGAGCAAATTCACCCTCTCACCCCCACAGAGCCCTGGGCATTGAGTGGGGGAAACTGAGGCACAGAAAAGGGAAAGTGCACGCCCTGGCCCAACCCCACTCCCCTAACGCTGGGCTCTGGTCCAAGAGCACCAAAGTCTCCTCTTTTTCTGCTGGAGACTCCCCAGTTTCCTACCCTGGGATCCCTCCCAGCCACCAATGGGCCCCAAAGGGGACCGGCTCTATCTGTCCTACCATCAGTGATGTCTCCTGAGCAAGCACCAGGGCCGGCCCAATTCGTTTTTTCATCCTAAGTGGACACCCCCTCCCCCCCGCCCCCGTCAAGATAGAAGATGGGAATTTTGTTTCCCTCCCTCTTTGGACGAAATCTATCAGGATTTCATCCACTGAAAAGTTGCCAGATTCACAGGGTAGTCGGGGTTTTCCTGCAATCCCCAGATGCTGGAGGCCTGGGATTGCTGCGCTGTGATAAGGCAAAGCAGTGCACATCACAGGCAGAAACTAACCCACGGAAAGAGCCAGCCCCCTAAAAAAGAGGGGTTCTCTATATTTGCTTGCTGGTCTTTGGAGCCCCTTTTCCAGCTTCTCCCTCCAGTGGCAAGGGCTGGAAAAGCGGCTCCAAAAACCGGCAAGCAAATATATAGAACCCCTCATTTATGTGTGTGGGGGGGTGAACATCTGAGGGGCCGGCTCTCCTTCCATAGATTAGCTTGTGCCTGTAAATGTCCCGATCGCGGCTAACGCAAGACAAGCCACTGTTCTAGGGGATTCCACAGGCCCAGGGGTTTGCCCTGGTTTTAGCTGGTTGAACTGGTCAGAGTTTGACAGTGTTTCAAATCACACCATGAGCCAGACCCAGCATTGGGGGTAGATTAGCTGCTGTCTGAGCCTATCTTTCTGCTGGACAGAGGGCAAGGGCCGAACTGACCCTGTCCCACACCCCCACCCGCTGGGAATTTCCACCCACAGAGAGCCAAGACTTCTCATGTGACTTGGCAATGCCCTAGCACAGTTAGGGAGGCTGAAACATGGGGAACAAGCAGGGATGATCCTGCCCCATGGGTGGGGGATAGACTGCGGGGGACAATCCTGCAACCTGGGGGAATAGAGCAGAGGGGACGATCCTGCCCCTTGGCGGGGGGGATAGAGTAGGGGGGACAATCCTGCTCCTTGGGAGGGATGGACTAGATTGGGGCAAAAACTATCCACATGCCCTCCCCCCTTCGCCCCCTGCTCTTAGCCGGCCAAATCTCAGCTTCTCTCCGTGCAGGCAAAATTTTGTCTGAGAAAAAAAGCGTAACTCCCTGTGTCTTATCCTTCCAGCAGCCCAGCTGGCAGGGGTTTGAAGGTGGGTGGGGCGGCCCTGCTCTCACATTGTAGTGCGAGGGGATGGGAGGCAGTGTGCGTGTGGGAGGGGAGCACAGAGGGGCCCGGAGAGGTGGGGCCAGGCTGGAAAAGCAAGTGACAGAGACTGGAGGGTGCAGAGAATCTTCATTCCCCAGATCCCCCCACGGGCTCTTCGGAGCAGCAGGGTCTGGAAGTGCACGTGCTTTAAAGAGCACTGAAAGTGCCAAGAACTGTGACCAACCTTGGGGGGGGGAGAAGGAGGGGGACAGTTTGTGAATTTCTGGATGTTACCATTGTCTCTTCATCCAGAAATGACATCCCAACTGCCTCTTCTCAGAAATGAGGTATTTCTTAGAACTGTAAACAAAAACCCTTAGCAAATATTCAACTCTTTCCACTGCTGGGTAATGGTCACCTGGGACTGAGATGCAGTCACCTCTGGGGTGGAACAGCTGAGGAACAGTAGCACAGCAACACTACATGGGGATGGCTTGCCCAGCGCTGAGATGCAGCTGTCTCTGGGGTGGCTTCTTCAGATAATGTGATCTTATGAATGGGTCCTTTATCTTTGGAACTCACTGCCACATGAGCCGTGCTATGTATCCTGGAGCTCTTTGCTGAGGCTTTTTACTCCTGTTTGATGGTCCCCTGTCTGGTATTTCCCAGGTTTTGGTTCTTTACATTAAGTGTGAACCACTCAATAAGACTCATAGACTTTAAGGTCAGAAGGTCATCTAGTCTGACCTCCTGTACATTGAAGGCCACAGAACCTCACCACCCACTGCTGTAATAGACCCCTAACCTCTGGCTGAGTTACTGAAGTCCTCCAGTCGTGGTTTAAGGACTTCAAGTTACAGAGAATCCACCATTAACACTAGTTTAAACCTGCAAGTGACCTGTGCCGCGTGCTGCAGAGGAAGGCGACCCCTCCCCTCAGGTCTCTGCCAATCTGACCTGGGGGAAATTCCTTCCTAGTCCCAGATATGGCGATCAGATAGACCCTGAGCTTGTGGGGGAGACCCACCAGCCAGACTCTTGAGAAAGAATTCTCTGTAGTAACTCAGAGCCCTCCCCATCTAGTGTCCCATCACCGCCTGTTGGAGATTTTTGCTGCTAGCAGTTACAGATCGGTTACATGCCATCATAGGCAGTCTCATCATCCCATCCCCTCCATAAACTTATCAAGCTCAGTCTTGAAGCCAGTTAGGTTGTTTGCCCTCACCGCTCCTCTTAGAAGGCTGTTCCAGAACAAACTAACTTCTGCCTGAGTCTGTAGTGGGCCTCACACAACAACTATCAGAGAGGAGCAAGCTGGCCTCAGTCCACCTCAATGTGGTGCTAACTCTGAACCCTACTAATGGCAAGCCACTTCTCAACACCCCACATCTTCACTTTCGATCTCAGGCTGGGAGGCAGGAAGGCAGTGATCAGACAATGAAAAGTTACACAGCCAGCTGTGAATGCTGTTGGGTTTTCTCAGAGTGCATCACGGCCGTGACACCCTCCACTTTCCATTGGGTTTGTTTCCTGGCTGACGCGGGTGGAAATCGAAAGAAACATGGGAATGGCTCTTTCTGGGAAAGAAAAGATTTGGCAGATTTTATCTGCTGTTTAGGCATGCAGCCAGCATGAAGCCACTCAAAAAGCACTGAGTTGCAGGTGATGCTGGGGGTGGGGGCGGAAGGGCGGGGGGACAGCTGGGTAACAGCTGCAGAGAGTCGCACTGAAGTTCTCAGTGGGGACCTTGTTGTCACCAAAGGCTGTTCCAGGGGAGCATCTCCTTTGGGCTTTTACTGCCATTGGCCATGATACACTGACACTCTGGCATGCTGTATCCCTCAGTAGCACACAGTATTCACCACTGTGATATGATTATGAGATGTTTTGCATGCCTTGTGAGGTGGTATGTAAAATGTCTGGATCTGTTGAACATTAATAACCTGTTGGATTAGATGTGCTGTCATTGTATGGGAAGTTCTGCTCTCTGTGTGTTTCTGAAATATGTTGTGAGGTTGGGAGACGCCCACAGCCAGCTTTACAGAAGAAACAAAGGAGGGCCAGAAAGGTGTTGATGGCCCATCAGGAAGAATCCACTCTCTGAGAGAGGGCACTTAGTCAGTGGGGTACTGCCTGACCAATGGGCTTGCCTGACCCCCATGACACAGCCCCGATCTTTCTAGCAACTGAAAGAGTATAAAAGAGGGACAGAGACATCATAGAATATCAGGCTTGGAAGAGATCTCAGGAGGTCATTTAGTCCAACCCCCTGCTCAAAGCAGGACCAACACCAACTAAATCATCCCAGGCAGGACTTTGTCAGGCCTGACCTTAAAAACCTCTAAGGATGGAGATTCCACCACCTCCCTAGGTAACCCATTCCAGTGCTTCACCACCCTCCTAGTGAAATAGTGTTCCCTAATCTCCGAGCATGGACTCGGTGACTGCATTAGTCACCAACAGGGGAGTGTGGCAGGAGAGGACACAGAACATGTCTACAAATCACTTTTTCTGGACTGCTGAGGTGGGGGGAGAAGCCAGATTCTATCTGGCGCTTTAAGACTCTGAGGACGCTCTGGGATCGGGAGCGAAGTCTCTGGAGCCTCGGGAGGTGCAGGTTTGGAGACACATGGCTCCTACCTAGTCCAAAGTAACCTACTGTGCTCCCCCACAAGAGCCATGTTAACAGGCAACACTGCCTCTCTCTTTCCTTGGCCACATGGATCGTGTCCTTTTTCTGGTGGCTAGTCCAGAAAAGGAGGACAAGAGCTCACTACTGCTACCACCTGAGGGAGTTGCTGGGTTGAGATCAGCTGGTAGAAGGAGGCAATAGCCCCAGAATCTGGGGCTTCAAGCCCCTAGAATGACCTCTTACCTTTATAGACCCCCCCCCCATCCATACACAGCTATTTTAAAGTTTAGCCTGATAGTAAAGAGACCCCTTTTCAACCCTTCACCACACAAGAGAAAGCCGGCAGCATTTGTCATTAACTATTTATTTCTCCTTTCCTGGCTCCCAAACTGCTTCTCCTCCCTACTGCCGCCAGCCACCTTCGAGTTCTCCCTCTTCTCTCCCCGGCTCTGCTCACTCGAGTGCAGCAGCTCAGGGGATGGTCCAGCTTTACTCTTTCACTTCCATTCTTCTTCCCTTCTTTGGGTGGCTGCATTCGCCATTGAGCAGGCTGATGGAAATCCCTGAGTGCTCTGTCTAGGCCAGGGGTCTCCAACACGCGGCCTGCGGGGCTGTTTGTCTAGGTAAGTGGCTCCAGGCCACAGCCCAATGCCATCCTGCACCCCAAACCCCTGCCGTGAGCCCCCTGCCTGCACCCCAACCCTCTGCCACACCTCGCACTCCCGCCTACACCCCAACCCACAAACCTCTGCCCTGAGCCTCCTGCCTGCACCTCAACCCCCTGCCCTGAGCCTCCTGCCTGCACCTCAACCCCCTGCTGCACCCCAACTCCCTACCCTCAGCCTCCAGCCACATCCTACATCCTTCCTGCACCCCAACCTCCTGCCCTGAGCCCCCTCTCTGAACCCCATCCCTCTACCACATCCCACACTCCCTCCTGCACCCCAACTCCCTACCCTGAGCTCCCTGCCTGCACCCTGCACCCCCTGCCTCACCCCTCCAACTCCCTGCCTGAGCCCCCTGCACCTCAACTCCTGCCCTGAGCCCCTGCCACACCCCTCCTGCCCCCTCTGGGGGCAGGGCCAGGGGCAGCAAGGGGTGGGGTGTCAGTGATGTGGCCCTCAGGCCAATGAACTAGTCCTCATGCAGCCCTCGTGGTCATTTGAGTTTGAGACCCCTGGTCTAGGCTCACAGGCCCAGCAGCTAAAGCCAAACCCCACTGAGAGCAGGGGGAGATTAGCCTGGATTGGCAGGAGTGGAGGCTTGGCCCATGGGGACCCAGGCACTGCCGCTGCTGCCGCCTTCATGGTGAATCCTCCAACGCCTCGCCAAAGGGCTCTTCCACATTCTGCAAACTGGGCTCACGGGCTGACTGTCTAGGAGAACAGAAACCCTTTGTTAGAGCCGGAGAGTCTCTTGCCACGGCTCCCTGAGGGTAACAGTCAAACACCTGCGAGTCTCTAGGAGGCTCTCAAGGAGTTCCCTGCTCAGGCACTTGGCACCCACTAGCCATGGTCTCTGACAGCAGCATTGCCAAGGGGAGCTCAGCAGATGGTCCTTTCTATGGCTTCCTGAGTAGGAGGGAGGTTGGTCTGGTCATTTAAGGCTTAGTGTCAGAGTCAGGGCTCCTGGGTTCTCTGACTTTGGAAATGGGTGGAGTCTAGTGGTTGGAGCTGGACTGGTATCAGTCTCACGCTTCCTTCCTGCCTCTGTCAGGGACGTTGTGTGTGACCTTGCAGCCAGTTGCTTTCTATCTCTATGCCCCAGCGAACAGGGGTAATACTGACCCCCCTCCTCAGAGGGGCTGGCAGGGGTCACCAGCGTCATGACTCAAGTTGGAACGAGTTGTGCTCTTGGTAGTGAAGGGCCCAGATTCAGTCTCCATGGATGCCCAGGGGGTCTGTATTGTGGCCATGGTTTGACTCACCTAGCATTACAGGCTGTTTAGCCTGGTCCTGGCCAGGCGTGGTGCATCTGCTCCTGGCCCTCTCATCACACACAAGAACATGGCCCACCAAGGACAATCCATCAGCTCCCATCTGGGGTTCAGCTCCAGGATGGATGGGGAGCCCTAGCCGGACCATAGAAAGACAGGGGGGTGTTCTTTGGTGGAAACTGCTAGAGCTTCAGCCTCTGCTCCCACCTCCACCCCCACGCTAAGGGCTTCACAAGTGGTGCCTGACCCCAGGTCAACAAAGTAGCCGAGCTGAGGCCAGGGTGGGACTGATGCTAAGAGAAGAGCAGATTTCTCCTCTGCTCTAGGGAGATTCCCCTAGGAAAAGCAGGCGGGGTGGGGGCGGTGGCAAGACAAGCACTACCACTCAGCCCTTGAATAGCGGGCAACTGGGACTTTGGGAGCCAAGGGACTGGTGTATCTTGCTGGAGAGCAGAAAGGGGCATTGGAGAAATTGTACAAAAGTGAACATCACGGCTGGGTCAAGGGCAGCCAGACCTACTGGTCAGAGCCAGAGTCCACACTCACATGACAGGAGTGGAGAGTCAGCCGGGTCAGGGTACTGGAAGATCAGCAGCAAAAGACAAACGTGCTATCACCACCACAACTCAGATGCCAGGAAATCAAGCCAGGGGAGCGGCAGCAGAACCAGGCAGCGCATGGTCCAGAACCGGGAGCAGGCCTGGTGTTCAGTCAGCTTCGTGTTCCTGCTACTGTCGTACGCAGGGCCAGGGAGCTTTCCTGGGACTCCTCCAATAGGACCTCAGGAGTGGAGCCTCAAACTGGGGCTGAACTTCATGGGTCCGAGGGAAGCAATTTTCAGCAGGCTTCGAGGTGGAGGGTTGGAGCGTGGCTGCTCCCATGAACCCTGCAGACCCGGGTTGGAGACCCCTGGGTTGTGACAGTGAGCGATCTCTCCCCGCTCAAACCTCCTGCAGCAAGCAACAGTCTCCAGGATCCTGGACACAGCCTCTGAGAATAAAACGAGGATATCATGAGGAGAAATAGGGCTCAGTACCAGGGCTGGGATCCAGGGGTCGGGAAAGCTCCCAGCCAGGCTATGCATCGGGGATGCCATTTCTCCCCCAAGCGACCCACATGCCCCAAGCAGTAGATGGCTCTTACCTCCATGAGGGACTGGGGTCTTCCATCTAAGCCTCTTTGAGAGCCGGCATTGCTGGGACGAGGTGACCCGTCCCCACTGCTCCCTGACGTGGCTCAGCTACAGGAAGCGCCCGTCCTGGAGGCTGTGCCAGATCCCAGGGCCTGGAAGACAGCTGGAAGGAGGCTCCTATTCCTGTCACACCCAGAGACCCCATAGAAGGGCCAAGGGGAGAATAAAGGGCAGGAGGTGAAGCTAGCCCTGAGCCTCTGTCCCACCCCCACCTCCTCAAAAGTGGAGCTTTCCGAGCTCCAGTGGGGCTGTGGCCCTGACACAAGGGCTTTTCTGCACCATATGGGGCAGGGAGAGTTCTGCCTGGGCGCAGCGGGAATGAGCGGGGGTAGACCAAGGAAAGGGGGGAGGGGAGTGGTGCAAGGGAAAGAGGTCCTGCCCCATATGAAGGAATTTGGGGGGCAGAGGGAAGAACCCTGCTCCACAGAGAGGGGAGAGAGTTTCTGTGAGTGCCAGGGGGCTCCATTTCCCCTTCTCGCTCTCCCACTCAGAGGGAGGCCACTCCAGCTGGCCCAGTCTGGTCCTGACCAGAGTCTGCAGGGTAGCAGTGGGCCCACAATAGGGCTGGGCGGTTTTCACGGGGTTGGGACTCACCAGCATGGCGCCTCCCGCTGGTCGCTCTGGGAATTAGCTCAGTTGATGGGGAACGCCCTCTGCTGTCAGCATCCCATCCTTCTCTTGTTCTCCATTGGCATCTGGAGCCGCGTTGCTCACCGCTTGACACTGCCCTTCAGGCCACTGCCCCTCCAGCAGTGCCCACTAGTCCATCCTCACCCCATTCCAGGGGCGGGGGTTAGCAACAGTCCTTGCACCTGCCTCGGTGGCCAACCGCAACCCCCAAAGTCTAGCCCCTTGTCTCAAGGGCCGGTTACAATTTGTCTCGGCCACCGGATGGCCAGATGCAGTACTGCCCAGCCCGAGATGCTGGTCTCCTGCTCTGGAGACAGACCTTCCCCCATGAAATTCTGGGACAGACGACCTGCTGCTCTCCTGGGCAGCCATTATATAGGGCCTAGCCTAGCCCTGATTGGCTGGCTCTAATCTCGGCCCTGATTGGCTCTCAGTAGGCCCTTCCCTGATTGGCTGACGGCTTGCACAGCCATTCTG
>NC_048301.1:122959686-123120071 GCF_013100865.1 Trachemys scripta elegans
TCCCTGTGGATCACCCCACTCAAGGCGTGTTCATTCTAGGAAGCGAGCCGGCTAGACAGTAAAACCTCAGACGCTGCTCCCAATGCCACACTCCGTTTTTCAGAAATTAGTAGACTTGATGGCCAGAAGAGACCATTAGAGCATCTAATCTGACCCCCTGCATGTCACAGGCCTCCTGTATGACACAATAGCTACTTTGGGGGCAAACACATTCCAGAAAGGCATCTAGTCTTCATTAAATGACAGCAAGAGAGGGCGAATCCACCACTTTCCTTGGTAGCTTGTTCCTGTGGTGAATCATTCTCGCTGTTGAATATCTGTGCTTTATTTGTAATATGAATTTGTCTCTTTTCACCTTCCAGTCACTGGGTCTTGTTCTGCCTTTCTCTGCTCGATTAAAGAGCCCTTTGATACACAATCTTTTCTCTCCATTAAAGCACTTCAACACTTCAATGAAGTCACCTTTCAATCTTCTTTTGATAAGCTAAAGAGGTTGAGCTCTTTCAACTGTTCACTAGAAGGCATTTTTCTCCAGCCCTCAGAACATTTGGTGGCTCTTTGCTGCCCCAGCTCCAATTTCACAACATCTTTTTCAAAGGAGGACACCAAAACTGGATGCAGTATTCCAATATCAGTCTCACTGATGCCGCGTCACCTCCTGTGACGCTATTGACATAATCTGTAACTGTATAGATCACCGTTGTGACCACTGTTATATATTTGCAGCCAATATTGTATAAAGGTTGTCGTGGAAGGGGTCTATGGAGAGGTTCTGATTGGCTGATTATAATTATGCTATCTGTATATGTGTATCAGTTTTGTAGTTGACGTTATGAATATAGGCTCTATACTATCTGTATTTCAAACTTGTGCTATGCTTCCGGGGAACACCCCAGACAAGTTGGTGTTAGTTCTGCCTAGCCTGCTTGATGGCCCACTGAGGACCATGAGCTATACAATTGATCCATTGAGAGAAGGAAGATACACCTTGTGACTCAGCAAGGCATGCAGGGACCTGCCTATGGACAGAACTCTATGGTTTTTCTATGCCACATGCTGGATAGAGTGTCCTTGGGACAAAGAAAGCAAAGACCACACGGCAAGAGACTATAAAAGGCTGATGCCTCGTCTCCATCTTGTCTTCAATCCTGCTTCATACTTCTGGAGGGACTTTGCTATAAAAGGAAGCTCTATACAAAGGACTGAATACCCCATCCCAGCTGTGGATGTACTCCAGAGACTTGATTTGAACCTGCAGTTTATTCTATCACTGCAACAAGCCTGAACCAAGAACTTTGCCATTATTGTAGAGTATATCATTTAGAAAAAACAGCCAACCTAAATGTAGGTTTCAGAGTAGCAGCCGTGTTAGTCTGTATCCGCAAAAAGAACAGGAGTACTTGTGGCACCTTAGAGACTAACAAATTTATTTGAGCATAAGCTTTCGTGGGCTACAGTCCACTTCATCAGATGCATGGAGTGGAAAATACAGTAGGAAGATATAGATATATATATACGGAGAACATGAAACAATGGGTGTTACCATACACACTATAAGGAGAGTGATCAGTTAAGGTGAGCTTTTATGTAGAAATTGTCAGTGACTGAGAATCCACGCTTGGTCAATTGCATGGGCGCCGACTCCATGGGTGTTCCAGCAGGTGCTTAGCACCCACCGGCAGCCAAGCTCCCCCAACAGCTGTTCTGCGGTGTGCAGGAGGTGCTGGAGAGAGGGGGAGGAGTGGGGACAGGACACGTTGGGGCTTGGATGGGGGTTTGGAGAAAGGGGTGGAGTGGGGGCGGGCCTGGGACAGAGGGGGTGGGGTTGAGCACCCCCCGGGTAGAGAGGAAGTCGGCGCCTATAGTCAATTGTTCCAATGGCTAATTACCTTCGCAATTAGAAATTTACACCATGTAAATTAACAAAGTTAGAACATACTTAAGCATTTGCAGGATCAGGGCCCTTATTCCATCCATTGTAACATGCCTGTAAAGTGTGTCACAGACAGTCCCCTCAACCTCATCCTTTGTGAGCCAGCCACTGTAGCCACTGGCTACTGCAGGCAGCTACCAGACCAAAGACTAGATCTGAAGTCCCTTCAAGAACTGGTAGAAATGCCATAGGAGGCATGCCCGATCCCTTTCCATGGACTTTGGGTCAGGCCCTTAGCTCAGGAGCCAGAGGTTGGTGCTGCAGAGCTGATGGTCCCAGGCTCAAACCCTGTTGATATTTCCAATGCAGTGTCTCGATACCAGTCCCTCTTAAGACTCCAGCGAGGCACTAACATTTAAACAGCAAAGGTTAAGTAAAAACCCAACCATGCCCCTGTGAATAGCAGTGAATTCTGTGAGTAGCAAAATTGCCCAGGAAGGGAATTGGCCTCTGGCTAATCACCAGTTATATCACTAATCACAGGTTACATCACGGAGCGATGTTTTTACTCCCTCATCTCTGGTTTCCTTCCAGGCATAATCCCTGCATGATTAGTTTATGGAGGACATAACATTAAATTTATTTGTAAATCCTATCAACAAAGCTAACAAGCCAGGGGACCCTGGTCCCTGAGGCAGAAGGGATGGGCTTAGTTCTCCTTGTTTTGTTTGGATGAATGCGAAAGGGCTTAAGAGCGGCTTTCATGTTTCCTTCTGATATGGCAGTTAGCTGTAAATCTCCCCCCTCATTGAAACTGCACCAACTCTCACCTCCCTGCACAAGGTGAGGTGCTTGAATTAAACCTATGAATGGAATTAGATACCTGAGATTTGGTACGAATGGCATATGAGGCAGGCTGGAGTTTCTACAGAGCACATGGCTAGCAGCTTTGCTCCTCATTTAAGGACTGATCTTGCAGTCGCTGAAATCAATGGAAGAGCTCTTCAATGGGGGCAGGATCACAACCAGGCTCTCCATACCAGTTAAGGATCATCTAAGAAATCCAAGCAGATCCTATACAGGTTTTGATGGACCAAAACCAGAACCCTGGATGCAAATCCCCACCCTTGTCTGGATACAACAGACACATAGTTGAGCAGTCGGGGTTTTGAGAATTTATTTTTTGGGGGGAAATGAGATGGGGGAGAAAGCAAAACAAAGCACAGACCTCTCTGGATTCTTCCACTTCCCATTGCGGCAGCTAAAATTTAAAAATCTGACTGTACAAAACCACCAGAGCTTGGGAATAGAAGAGACCAGATTATCATGTTGCTGCTACCGCAGTGGCTCCCACACTCCAATGCTCATAAGGGGCAACTTTATTCTAAATAAAATGATCCTCTGGTGCTTGACCTGCACGTTAATTTCGTTCATTTTCTAGAAGATCCACGCTGAGTGAGACAGGGAGGCCAATGCAGAAACCACTGATTTCAGTCTATGGTTTCCTTACCAGCAGGGCAAACTGCGATTGGCTTGAATGATGAAATGATCATCAATTCCAGCCGAAAACACCAGGCTACACATCACTTACATGGAGAGTGATCAAGGATGCATGTGGGAGTTTCCAAAATGTCATATCCTGACGCACGGGGCAACGGTGCCCATTTACAATGACACTGAACATGCCCTAATAGTCACTCAAATCTATTGTGCAAACACATATGGAAGCAGCTTTTAAAAGTGCCTTGGTAATTGGGACTGTAGATGCAGGGAAGATCCATATCTGAGTGCAAAAATACTGTTCAAATTTCCCAGATACCCAAACAAATTACACCACGGTATAGATCAAAACAGTTACCAAGTTCAATTTCCTAAATCCAAGACATGCCTGGAAAACATTGTGCTCTGTCTCTGGGGTTTCCCTTTTCTTTTACATCTTCTAAGAGTCCCTTTTTTTTTTTTAAATTGGTTTGTAAGGAGAAGGGGAGAATTACTTCCATCCCAAGCTGTTTGAATTCCTCACCACAATTCACAATTTAATACTCTGGTTTAATGAACACCTTAGACAAATAAGTTTTATGAATCAAAGCAATGAAGCATCCTAAACTATAGCAGCGGTCTCTATTCTGATTAATGAGGTCACAGGGAGATCCCAAAGCACTTTACAAAGGACAGGCATTATCCCCACTCTTGGAATTTCAGTGGGATTTGGATGATACCTCATTCCTCTAGGTTCCTTGAAAATTGCAGCCAGAAAGTTTAAATGAAGTACCCAAGGCCACAGAGAGAATGGGAGAGCCACGCTCAAACAAAAGTCCCCCAACTCTAGCCATTAGATCATACGGTCTTATTTTAACCTATGGTAATTCATGGATTTATATAGTGAAGGAATACTCATATGGACTATAATGTATTACCTAAAGTTAGATGAGCCATCCGGGAGAGTAGAATAACTGAACTGACTCTTCTCTTGGAAGTGGCATTGATCCTGAATTCTGAACCACTTCGGTTGACTCTCCTCCACTGCTGAGTTTTGAACCCCCTGCAGGTCACTGGTTCTGACCAGGACTGGAGAGAGAAGGACAAGAACCCTTCAAGGAAAAACGATTCTTGTGGTGTTTCCAAGAAGCAGGAAGCACTAGAAATCTCATGATGTAATCCATCCCCATGAAAGTTCAGCCTGGTTTCCAGTGGGTTTGGATAAGCCCCTGAATACCTGGGTGTTTTCTGAACCGAACTGCCAGGACTCACCCATCTCTAGAACCAGCACTAAGTGTGCCCAATCCCTGCTAACCACTTACAGTGAAAGCCAGCCCTGCTCCTAAGGAGTGGGAGTGTGGCCAAGAAGCCATCCTGGTGGGGCAGGATGGCTCAGATAGAGCAGGAGGAAATGAATCCCTGAGCGCCTTTTGCTTCTGCTGCTGTGTCTGCTCTAGAGGCCTCATCGCAGCTTGTAGCTGGCAGACCTCACTAGCTTGGAGCTAGGGTGCACCATCCAAGGACAGACTTTCCATGGTAGGAATCCCACCCTGCCACTGCACTAGCCCACTCTCACAGCCTGGGGCCAGATTTGCCTGTAACTTGTGACAGAGCTCACAGCACACCATGCATTCTACTGCGGTCAATACCCTTGATCCCTACCTGCAGGGTTGCCCATAGGATTCGGGAGGCCTGGGGCAAAGCAATTTCAGGGGCCCCTTCCATAAAAAAAAGTTGCAATACTATAGAATACTATATTCTCGTGGGGGCCCCTGTGGGGCCCGAGGCCTGGGACAAATTGCCCCACTTCCCCCCCCCCCCTTCTCCCCCGGGCAGCCCTGCCTACCTATATCCATACAGAGGGTTGGCAGGTCCCTTCCCGCAAAGCCTGCTACAGCTCAGCGTCTCAGACTGTTTTCAGTGTGGTGACTAGCGGACAATCTGAACCTCCACTCGTCTGGGTCATTGCATGGGGGAGACCCACTGCCACTCACTTAGAAGGCTGACAAAGTTCCGGCCGGCTGCTGCCTCTTCCACAACAGTTTGCTGTTCCTCATCACCAGGACATGAAAAGAAAAACACCCCAGTGCTGCTCAGTGCCTACTCCTGCGGTGTCACATGGACTATACCGATGCCTAGTAATAATTCTTGCCTGCCTATGGGACCCTGCCCATCCATCTCCCTGGAGCAGCCAGTATGCTACAAAGCACAAATGCTGCGTATCCCAGCTTCTCCTTCTAGGTATCTCATTGTGGGAGAGGATTAAAAGCATTAGCAGCTCTCTCAGGTTCCAGTCCTGCTACCACTGAAGTGAAGGAGAGCTCAGCTAGAGAGTTCGGAACAGGACAAAGGAGAGCAGATGGGGCATAAGGCACTGGTTAAGGATTAGCAGCTATTATCCTCACATTACTTTCCACAACAGGTTGCTGCTTGGGTGTTAATGAAGCCGCTGTAGAAAAGGTTTTGCCAGTGACGTGTGAGCACTCGATAGCCCAAGGGGGTTGAACAGGCTAAAGAGACGGTTGCCTGTAGGATGCCTGTTGCAATCCAGCCCTGCAGCAGCAACGGTTTGGTGGCCGGAGCCCAACTCCTAGTAGGGCAGGTAAGAAACCACCCTCACAATAGCTCCTTCCATCCAATCCCCCTTGCTGGTATTCTCAGGGGAAGGATCCCCCTAGCGGTTACTGCCTCTGAGTCACAGCCAAGTCTGGCCAGACATTATCTCGCTTGCAGGGTTGAATGTTGTGCCGTAGCTAAGATTCCTAAATCGCCCTGGATGCTTAGTTTCTACAGTAGCTTGTGTGGTAAAGGTGCAGCAATTACCCAGGGTAAACAAAAGCTGCAACAGGGAGTCACTGAAGGAAACGATCAGCCTTATGTCTCCTTCTACTTGGAAGATATCCTATGGCCACAGCCTTCCATCTAATCAGGCAAACAGCACAGCTCTCTGCTCTAAAATTAAGGACCATCGTGAAGGGAGGAGACGGCCCATTGGGCCCGGTATATCCTGAGAGATTTTCACACATTGAGAGAAGACACATTTCGTGTGAGATGAAAATAAGTTATTCCACTAACATCGGTGGTCTATGAAAGCTCTCGAATCAAGCCTGCAATAGTGCTCACTACTTGGGTTGATTTCGTCTCCTTGCCCACGTCAGGTAGGCTGAAAGGGAACGACAAGGGATGAGAGGTTATTGGACCAGGCTAAGTGAAATAGCACTTTTCATTAAACAGCCTTGGACTATTATAATATAATATAAATTCAACCACAACCTTGCTGCTGTCTAGGTCTCTCTTGTGCAGCCGACTAGAAATACTGCAGCACTTCATCTAAAATGGAGGTTGTTAGTGCATTAAAGAAGATGAAAGTGAACCAGTTCCAGGACTCTCTTCCCCGCCTCCCCCGTACCCCCCAAAGTTATTTGTTTTGATATTAAATCCCATCCATTTTACCCCAAAAGTCCTCCTCCAAAGAACTGGTGACAGCATGTTGTTGTTCCTTAGATGGCAGCCATTAACAGGTCACCAATGAGGGAACAGAAATAACAGCATGTGACCAATCCCACCCCACAAATTCCTTAAGTGAACGATCTCCAGCCTGTTCACTAATCTGATTTAAGCGGTAACCTAACGACTCAGAAACCAAGAGGCAAAGAAGAACCCCAAATCAATTTTTTTCAATCTTATGATTTAAGCCAGTCTCATCGTCATTATTTGTATTCCAGTAGCGCCTCTGAGAGCCAGTCGTGGACCAGAGCCCCATTGGGCTCGGTGCTATACAAACTCAGAAGAAAAGAGCGAGATTGTAAGGTCCTTGGGGCAGGGACGAAGTATAACACAAGAGACAGCAGGCGGGAAGAGACAGATGAGGGAAACACAAACAATAAGATCATATTGGTCAGCATGACGGGCAGTGGCCTCAGCACACCAGCAGCCTGACCTTTGTCAAGTCCCATGATTTTTTGAGAACCCGGGGCTGACCCTACTGTGTACAGGACAGAAACTATTAAATTGCAAAACCTTGAATCTGCAGCCATTGACGATTGTGCCCATCAGAGCAAGCGATGCCTCTCATTACTCATTTTCTTTTAAAAGAGGGTGTAATTGTGGGGACAGCCCCTAAAGCATCACAGTCCTGATTGATGGCAAATGCTGCCATGTCTGTCCTTGCACTGAAGAAGGGCAATCAATCTGAGGGAGAGTGAGCAGACAGAGCAGCCCTTGAGCTCATGGGAGGTTTCATTTTGTTCCCCCTTGACATTTCCAATTAAAAACAGATTTAAAATTTGCATGTCCCTCTCATCCAGCAGGAGAAGGAAAACAGTCCCTCTTCCCCTCCCCCATCCCCCAGCAGCAGGCATAAGATTGCCTGTGGCGGGAGCCAGCTTGTGGGCCAGGAACCCAGTACTGCATGCAGTACAAGAATGCAGGTGCTAGAATGTGCGGCATCCCGTACGGGGCTATGCCTTATCCTGCAGTGAGTTCCACGTAGGCAGCCCCTGCACACCTCCAATGGGGCTCTGCATGCTTCCGATTTCAGGACTGGAGCTCAAGTGTTGTTTGTACTGGTTTGATGCAATTTTCCTCACTAGTATTGCAGTACCACCTTGGAGACCTAGTCATGGAGCCGGACCTGTCTGTGCCAAGTACAAACAGAACGAAAAGATGGTCTCCTCTCAAAAAAACCTTACTTCATTCCCACTCAATACATGTCAAACAGGCCCAAAGCTGCTGCCTCAGTCTTATTGCTAAAGCCACCGACTTTCTCCATTATCTGCTGAGTTTAAGACAATACTAACTGTCCATCTGGCTGCTAATGCTTTTCACGCCAGAGCTAGCCCAGCACATATTTCTCGCTCCACCCCGGCAGGAAGAGACGAGACCAAAATGATTTCTTTCCAGTCTTGGAGTGTAATTTTTTTTTTATTGATCGTTAAATTGTAAATGCTCTGGCTGTGTCTGGTTTTAAATCCGAACGGTTCTAGCAGAGCAAGTGAGGAAAAGGGGAGAAAATGAGCTGTTTCATGGATACCAAAACCTCCCAGCGTCATGGGTGATGCAATGAAGAGGCCGTGTAAATAACAGCAAGAGCCTAAGATTGATAGACAAGTAATTTTCTATTTTCCGGATGCCAGTCTGTTCCATTTTTCCTCTGGCAGTTGCTTCTATTATGCAAAAAGTTTTCAAAATATCTGCATCAAGCTAAGCGCTGCCGTAGAACACAGAGAAGGGAAAAAAGTGATGGAGCTATTAGGCTGTAATAATGTCCTGGCGTCAGGTTTATTTTATTCCCCAGGGAAGTGCCTCAATACTATTTATGTGACCGTGGACAGTTATACAATCCCACTTATTGCTGGTTCAGCAGGAATACAAACAGGCCGAAGCCACACAACTGTAATTCAGCTCCTTGTTTTTCCTCCTACGTCACTTCCTCTTTTGCCACTGGCCCCGTTACCCTCTGTCCCATCACACAGGCTTCCAGCCATCCGACCCCACGTTCGTCCTCCCCTCGCCTCCAGGCAGCTTCTTCCTCTGTCACAACATAGAGCAAACCCGAGCCTCTTTAGCAGCACACTTCTCCACCTCCAGCCTCAGATATTACCACAGCCTCCCTGATACGTGTAACCCCCCTTTCTGTATCTCTAAAGCACTGATTTTCGCTCAGCCAGACCCTATCACTCCTTTCGAACCTCTCCGCCCACTCCCCTTTTCCTACTACCTTATCAGAGATAAGCCTCTTCTCTTTGCTCCACAAGTCTGCTCCTACCTCCAGGCCTCATCTCCTCTCTTATAGTCTCACCCTCTCCGTGGCAATAAAGCCTCAATGCCCTGTTCATTTCCTTCTCCAGCCCCATCTTCCTACCTTCCTCCATGCTGCACAGTACAAATGGGATGAGCTACAAGTTCCTGAGCATTAGGTCTTCACCCATTTAAACACCTCCATAAGACAATTCTTCCAGGAAGTCCACTAACACTAGCTCACGCCAGACACCTTCTTCAGCCTGATATTCCACTGCAGGAGAGGAGCTGATTTGATCTGCTTTAAAACAAAACAACAACAACAAAAAACCCTGTTAACTCTCTCCTCTGGCTTTCATCTCTCATCTTGTTTTCTAGGCTGTA
Source organism: Trachemys scripta elegans (assembly GCF_013100865.1). NCBI lineage: Eukaryota > Metazoa > Chordata > Testudines > Emydidae > Trachemys > Trachemys scripta. The sequence continues at coordinate 122,969,162 of NC_048301.1, forward strand.
GAGTGCAAAGGCAGGGACTGTCCTTAATGTGTGTCTTCCACAGCACATATTGCTCATGTTCAGTGGATAATATTCCACAAGAAGTGGACATTCTAGGCAGGGAGTGGCTGTCAGTGATGATCAGGGGACAACTATTCAGGAGAATTTCAGATTGGAGCTGGGGAAACAGGGACACAGATGGGCCCAGGTCAGCATCATAGCACTGAACATCCCCAAGCATTGGGGCCCTTGGTTCAGACCGGGTCTCTCTCTAAGGGACAGGTAAAGACTTCAAGAGAAAAGGCAGATCAATGTCCGGAGGAGCTGAGGGGTAAACTGAGATCCTGGGCTTGATTCTTTGTTTTCCTGAACCATTTGACTTCATTTACATTACAGCAAAGTGGGGTATAGCAAGTCCCAGATCCAAATTGTGCCAATTTACACACCCACTTTGCACTGGTGTAAGTGACAATCCCAGGTTCAGGGCAATTCCTCCTTAATGCTTAAGTGTTAGCGTAAATCTAGAATTCCAAAGTATTTGTCTTCAACCTTCTGCTAATGAGTCCGACTAACCCTGTGCTAGGCTAGAGGGGTTTGCTGGTCCTTTAAATGGCTGTTCTCAGTCATTCATCTAGGGTTTACAGGGAGTTTGAAGAAGCTGTAAGCTCAAAATAACATCCATGTGTACAATGTAGGGCTGTCAAGCGATTAAAAAAATTAATCGCTATTAATTGCACTGTTAAACAATAGAAGAATACCATTTATTTAAATATTTTTGGATGTTTTCTACATTTTCAAATAAAATGATTTCAATTACAACACAGAATACAGTGTACAGTGCTCACTTTTTTTATTTTTGATCACAAATATTTGTGCTGTAAAAAAAAAGCAACAGTATTTTTCAATTCACCTCCTACAAGCACTGTAATGCAATCTCTTTGTCATGAAAGTTGAACTTACAAATGTAGAATTATGTACAAAAAATAGCTGCATTCAAAAATAAAACACTGTAAAACTTTAGTGCCTACAAGTCCACTCAGTCCTACTTCTTGCTCAGCCAATCGCTCAGACAAACAAGTTTGCTTACATTTGCAGGAGATAATGCTGCCCACTTCTTGTTTACAATGTCACCTGAAAGTGAGAACAGGCGTTCTCATGGCACTGTTGTAGCCGACGTAGCAAGATATTTATGTGCCAGATCGCTAAAGATTCATATGTCCCTTCATGCTTCAACCACCATTCCAAAGGACATGCTTCCATGATGATGAGGGGTTCTGCTCAATAACCATCCAAAGCAGTGCGGATTGATGCATGTTCATTTTCATTATCTGAGTCGGATGCCACCAGCAGAAGGTTGATTTTCTTTTTTGGTGGTTCGGGTTCTGTAGTTTCTACATCGGAGTGTTGCTCTTTTAAGACTTCTGAAAGCATGCTCCACACCTCATCCCTCTCAGATTTTGGAAGGCACTTCAGATTCTTAAACCTTGGGTTGAGTGCTGTAGCTATCTTTAGAAATCTCACATTGGTAACTTCTTTCACTTTAGATTTGACAAAACGCAAAGTGTTCTTAAAACCAACAACATGTGCTGGGTCATCATCCAAGACTGCTATAACCTGAAATATATGGCAGAATGCCAGTAAAACAGAGCAGGAGACATACAATTCTCCCCCAAGGAGTTCAGTCACAAATTTAATTAATGCATTGTTTTTTTAAAGAGTGTCATCAGCATGGAAGCATGTTCTCTGGAATGGTGGCCGAAGCACGACAGGGCATACGAATGTTTAGCATATCTGGAACGTAGATACTTTGCAATGCCGGCTACAGAAGTGCCATGCGAACACCTGTTCTCACTTTCAGATGACATAAATAAGAAGCCAGCAGCATTATCTCCCATAAATGTAAAGAAACGTGTTTCTCTTAGCGATTGGCTGAACAAGAAATAGTGGACTTGTAGGCGCTAACGTTTTACATTGTTTTGTTTTTGGAGTGCAGTTATGTAACAACAACAAAAAATCTACACTTGTATGTTGCACTTTCACGATAAAGAGATTGCATTACGGTACTTGTATGGGGTGAACTGAAAAAACCTATTTCATTTGTTTATCATTTTTACAGTGCAAATATTTGTAATAAGAATACTATAAAGTGAGCACTGTACTCTTCATATTCTGTGTTGTAATTGAAATCAATATATTTGAAAATGTAGAAAAACATCCAAAATATTTAATAAATTTCAATTGGTACTCTATTGTTTAACAATGTGATTCAAACTGCGATTAATCACGCTTAATTTTTTGGAGTTAATCGCGTGAGTTAACTGCAATTAATTGACAGCTCTAGTACAATGCTATTGTAAGTGCTGCAGTATTTTTCTTGGGGGCTAAATGGGATTCCATTAATAGCTGCCGAACAATAGCCCAGACAATTCCAAGGGGCCGTTGCTAATTTTGAGGAACCACAGACAATAAACGTGTCATAGCCTCCTGCCCTCCACCCCTAAAATGACAGGCTAAAAACCCTGTTTGGTTTTTAAGAGCCAGGCACTTTGTGCATTGCCTGCATGTAACTGAAAACCTAACACGAAGTAAAGGTCAGAGAAAGATTGAGGGAATGCTTTTACCACAGCTGCGCTGCAGATCTTCAGCATCCCGATTCAAGTGGCACCGCGCCCTCCTCAGAAGCATCAAATGGCTCCAGACAGCTCCCCTGCGTACAGCAGTTCTGCTTTCAGCCAACACCTCTGTAACTGTTTTGGGACCAGTTTACACCCATGTAAAGGTGGAATTAACTCCATGCAAGTCAGTGGAGTTATTCTGGATTAATGTGGACATGACAGAGCTGCTACAGAGCGTATAGCAAGTGCCACCTTTGCCTAGGGGCTAGTACAAAGGACTGGGGGCCCAGGTTGTTATATACACACACAGCGCCATGACAGCTGGGTTCTATTCCCAGCTCTGTCAGTGACAGATGTGTTTAGCGCCAGTCACTTCCCCTCTGAGCTTCTGTTTTCTCATCTGTAAAAGTGGGGGGAGTTACTTAATTATCGCCCAGGGTAGTAAGGATTGGTGTTTGCAAGGAGCTTCAAGATTCTTGGAGAAGGGCTGTTCTAGAGACGCCAAGTCTATACGAGACCCATACTGGCATCATCAGGAACAACAGTGCGAAGGTCCACATCATCTTCCAGACAAAGTGCTAGAACTGGATTTGTCTTAGGAAAGTAAGAAGTGCCTATCCCAGCCCCAAGGACTGCTCCTGAGAGATGGCCTCTGATACTGGGGTGACTTGGGACAAGTAATTGCCCAGCCATGCCTCAGTTTCACCCTCTAAAATGGGGATAATGATACTGACCTCCTTTATGAAGCACTTCAAGATCTACAGGTGCTGAGTACCACGTAAAAGCGAGGGGGTAGGAGTATTATTCAGCCTCAACGCCAAGACTCATTTAGAGTAAGTCTGTCTACAGAATGACACACCTTGTGCAGCCAGAGAAATGGAAAAGGTGGCTCAAGTTTTCAGCTTCTCAGCCTTCAGGCTCTCTTTAGAAATGTATCAGCTTCTGACATAGATGTGGCAAAAAAGGGTTCTCTTGTTCAAGTGACATACAAGTACTGTTCCGGCCAATCAATGAGCAACAGTGGCAGTTGCGCATCAAATCCCAGCTCTACATCTCACCCTTTTAGCCTCCAATAAGGAAAGGAAGTATCCAAGACCTGCTCTTTGTTGCTCTTGAGAGGCAGCTGTCTCAGCTGGGTGCCTCCCTTGACTTCATAATTTCATCCCATCATAGAAAGCAAATGAAAAACCGGAGACAAAAGTGATCTGATTTCTTACAATATTCCTGCTGTATCAGTAAGCACTGGAATGTATTTTCCTGGAAGCATGTGGCACTGCAGAGAGAGCAGGGAGGAGGAATATGCCATACTCTTGTACGTGGTAGGACCAGATGCACTGAGAATTTACATGTGGCAACTGTTACATTGCCAATTTGTGGGCCGGCTTCATAATAAAGAAGTTACCAGGCAGATAGATGCAATCCCGGGGGTATCAGAATTCTGTGTATATGATCTAAAATGTAGTTAGCTACTGGCAAGTAAATCCAGGCTTTTTCAAAGGGGCCTCTGGTTGTCAGATACCCAAAACCTCCCGCCCAAAATTATCATCCTCTGATGCCTTTCTGAACCAATTTGGGTGGCCTAGATCCAGTTCTTATTAAAGCATCAACAGGAGACAACACCACAGCTGATCATCTTTCGAGATGCCACAAATGGAAGGCCAACTCCTCGCTCAAGGGGAGTCAGGATGCAGCAAGCTTACGCAGCATTGCTGAAATTGCTCTGGGGAGCAAACACTCCTCGATGCTGACTTCCCCCATCGTTCCTGCACAGCGTTCACACACAGCCAAAAGTTTGTCAACGGGACATGAGGTGAAAAATCAAGCCAACAAGTATAGCACCTGTGCCATTTGTCATGCCCATGACTTAATGATTTTATTCCCAAAGCCTAAAATATTTGAAGACAACAGGGGAGATGCAAAGGGAAAGCTGCAGCTGACCGGGCATTCTTTACAGGTTCCTTGCTAAGCTATAATAGATATTGTACAGTTGGCTGGCAAATTAATAGATCATTCCAGATACACTCCAGGGACTCTAGCCAATTTCATTATAGCCATCTTTTCTCAGCACATCATATGCTCTGTAAGTAAAACAAATAAGCTGCAGTTGCGACTGGCAGATGGAAGAATAGCACAGAAACAAATTGGCTCTCACGTAGCAGACCTGGCTAGATCAGCATAAGAACAGTTTGTTAATGGCCTAGGGAATCATCAGAGCAAGTCAGTGTTGCTCTGGGGGACTTGTAGCGGGAGGGACGGTACAGTTGGAAATTCACTAGTGTGCCAATAAATATCAGCCAAGATTTTCCAAGAGCAACTGGTGATTTTGGGTGCCCACATTGACATAGTTGACATACCCCCAATTTTCAGAGAACAGATGCTCAGCATTTTCTGAATAAACTATCCAGCCAACCATCAGGTCTGGTTAAGGTGCCTTAAGTTGGGCATTCACTAGTCCCTTCTGAAAAACTTGGCTATTGTTCTTCTGGTGTTTTGACCCCATGATCACACCAATATTATATAGCATTTTTCCCAGTACAAGTGGAGGGAATATTTCCAAGTCCAATGCCATCAATGGGAGTCTTTTCATGGACTTCAAGGGGCTTTGGATCTGGTCCTTCAAGCATATGCTTTGCAGGTGTATTTTAAGCTCTGATGTTTGAAAGTGTGGTCCTATTCAGCATTGTCAGCTCTTGTGATTTCATCATGAGATTTGTGATACTTGCTGTTTTTATAAAAGTCCCAGCTCCTGGAGACCTGTGATTACAAGAGAATCTTATCATTCATTTAAAAAAAAATACTACAAAACAAAAATATCTGCAAGTTGCTAAGCCTCATGGTTGTGGAGGAAAACTGGAAAGTGTGAACCATGCCCACATGGAGCCAGGCCACGCCCACATGGAGCCAAGCCACGAGAAGACAAATATAAAGCTTGCCGAGATGTATTACTTTGTAATTCTCAGGATTAAGCCCAATCTCATGGTTTTGGCTCATGATTTTTTGATTGCTTGGGGCTGGCAATACCACGGACAAAATCCACCCCAGTCAAGAGGGCCAGCCCAAGGCCTGTGCAGCACTTATTATCAAGACTTAAGTGATACACAGGCATCCTACACAAGTGTGAATTTCACCCTTAAGACCTTAGGAGAAAGGGTTCCAACACCACAAGTCACACCTTCGTAAGCAGATTTTCATGGACTTCTCATTATGCTTGGAGTCACTTGATGTATCTAGAGATATCCCTGAGATGTGTCTCTTTGACGTATTTGCGATGTCTTTAACATTTGCTTAGGCACCTATGTATGCTCTTTAAAATAAAGCAATACCACCATTTTAATTCATTAGAGAAAAACGAGACTGGAAAGGGAAGGAACACAACTGCCATAAAATTCTAGACAGCAGCTTTTGTAACTGAGGATAATTATAAGCCAAAGGTGGCAGTTTATCATAATTGCAGGGATCCTGGTAATGCTGTCCAGAGAGGAGAATAATAATGGTCATAGTAACGCTGTTGCTAATAGCTGTGCCTGAGTAGGCGTCTCCATTTAGGAGACGTTCGGCATTCTGCTCGTTGCACGTTGTCTGGAGTTGGAGCCTGGCTCCCAAGTCATTAGCCTGGGTTTAATTCTCCACGACACCCACATTGAAGGGGAATCTCATTTAAATTCTGTAATTGATCACTACCCTACAAAGCGATTGGTTTGCCTGCTACTGAACATATTACATGGGTGCTCTTCTGAAAGCACTTTACAAACATTAAACTTCACAAACTCACCCCCTCGCCATGTGGTAGCAGGAAAGCGTTAGCCTCACATCAAACTGAATCAGGAGATCAGCAGCCTGACTTTTCAAAGGTGGCGCAGTCATGACATGCCGTGAAAGCTCAGCGTCTTCCTGGCTCAGGTTCCACAGGGAGCGGGCATTAGTACTCACGAATTCCTAGCTCTCGATGCTGCGCTCAGACCCTCTTTCTATGGGTCTGACTCAACGCCCACTGCAGTCAATCAAAACACTCTTATTGACCTTAATAGAAATTGGAGTCGTCACTATGGGCTCAGTCCTGCTCTCATTTAAGTCAATGGCAAAGCTCCTATTAACTCAGTTAGGCAAGGGTAAAGCCATACATACAGTGGGACAAAAGAGAATGTGCCCTGTGCTATCCACTGAAGTGTGATATCACCACATACAGGCTGACTCTCAGTGTTATAAAAAAAGCCATGAAAAGCAAATTGGAAAAAAAATTAAGGTATTAAACCTGTTATGCCTGCCATGAAACAGAGCAATCAATTCTTCGGCCAAATGCATTTTAAACTAATGGTCACAAGAGATCCCAAACTCTGTATTTTGCAGTGGAACGGGCAGGATGTAAATTGGTAATAAAAACACATATTATACTTAATGATTTATTGACAACAAGGGTCAGAAAATGAGTTGTTCTAATAGGGTTTTACCATGACAAGCCATACGTTAAGAGCTTAGAAATTGTGTATATCATTATCAGGCCCATGAAGAAAAAACATGGTCTTTGCAATTACAATTTGTGTTTCCCTAACAGCCTTGGTTTGAACTCATTTTTGGTACATGATTCATCACAATAATCTGATGTGCAAAGGACTAGGTGCAACAACAAGAAGTGGCAATATTTGTTTCTCTGGGCAGTAGGACTTTTTAAGCTCCTTGTGCAAATATTTCTGAAAGTCTGTTTACACGAAGTCCATCCTGAATGTGAGAAGACAGCATCAATGGGGACACAATTCAGCTGGAAACGGAATACATCCCATTACCGCCAGAATACAGAGTGTCCAAGAGTCAAATGAATTGGGCCTCCAAGATGGACAGGATTGTCAGCACACAAGAGGTCTGGGAAATAGATTTGAGTGTAGGCAGAGAGCTGTGTTATAGATTTCTTTAGTTTACCGATGCTTATAATTGCCACCAACGTAGGAAGGCTAATTATGCATAGCGCCGTTAATCCCTGATTTATAGAACACCTTTTTACAAACATCAAACTGCCTTACAACCTACACCCACCACTAAATTGCAGCGCACGACAGCTTTTATAACAGTGCTGTCAACAATGCACAGCTGGCTTAGGATAAGGACAAATATTGTATGCAACTGAAACTGCAGGTGGAATGTAGAGGAGTAGAAGATGGACAGAACCCATATGAGACTTTGCTAGGACACCAGAGCCACGGCCCAGCCCTACCCAACTCTTGCAACAGTGCCATGGGATCTTTAATAACCCCCAGTAGTTTTAGATCTAACCTTAAAGACCACATCCTCCCACACCACTCTGAGACAGCAGCTAAATGAGAGGAGCACTCATTACTGGGGGCTACCCAACAGCCCTTCCTGAATGTCTCCCTCCCATCCAAGTATTGACCTAGCCTAATGATGCTTAACTGAGGAGATCGTAAATGCTCACAACCAAAGGTTTACAGCTGTGGGCTTCCCTTGGGAGCTGGAGATACTGCCCTACACACACTCTCTTCTCTGCCTAAAGGGATCATTTAGCAATGGACGTCAGAGTAGAAAAGTGACACCTCACCATCAGGTTATGCAAGTGCGATATTGCATTAGCTCTTAAGACTCAGGATTTGAACGCTGCAGTTGGGACAATGTGCAGTGAAACTTTATGCCAAGTGATTTCAGACAGGAAAGGTAATAGGAAGTGCTGTTGTGCAAACAGCTGGTAACAGCAGATGCCAGTTCACCTTGAAGGGGTCAGGTCCTTAGAGGTGCTAAATAGATTAGATCCATTGATTTTTCAGCGGAACTACACTCATTTGAACCCAAAAACAACAAGGAGTCTGGTGGCACCTTAAAGACTAACAGATTTATTTGGGCATAAGCTTTCGTGAGTAAAAACCTCATCTGTTAGTCTTTAAGGTGCCACCAGACTCCTTGTTGTTTTTGTAGATACAGACTAACACGGCTACCCCCTGATACTTGATCATTTGAACCCAGGGCATCCAACCCTTTTTAAAATTGTGCTTGCTGAACTGCCTGGAGGGGAGAAGATTGGACTAGGCAGGATGCATCTGCTTATGGGGGCGTGGTAAACCAACAAGAACACTACTCACCAGTCAGCCTCTTCCAGGTAATCAACTCTGTGTGGCACTGTCTGGTTGGCCAGAGCCACTTGCCTATCACTCACCCTAAGCAGGATTAGCAATGCTGTTGTACTAAAAACAAAGGAAAAAGTCAGACTCGGCCTCCAGAGCATTTTTGTGTGAAAGTACATCATTAGTTTCTCCCTCAGCTCCCTGCTCTGGACTAGCGAGCAGCCAGAATACGAAGAGACGGAGGGCTTCACCAAAAACCAGCACTGCTCTCTTTCCCCTATAAAACGTCTAGCTCCCACTACTCATCAATTCAGCCCACTCAGAAGGAGCTGAGGGGAATGGCCTAATTAGCCACCGCCAGCCCAGCCCAGCCCTGCTCCCTTGACAATCCTAACTATGGGCCTTCCTGTTAACCCTCTGCCTGCGAATCCCAGCACGCCATCTACCTACCTCATCACACGGCTGTTTCCTATTTCAGTGAGTTCTGTAAAAAGTACAGCCTGGAGAGCAACAAGGGAGCTAATAAAGTAACAACTCTAGCAATAAGCAGGATCCAGAATGCCACAACTGGGATAAGATTGCTGGGTTAACTAGGAGTGGGGAGAAGGATACAAAAGAGCAGTGCACTTGGCAAGTGATTCTCTCTATTTCCTTTGCTATTAGGAATATATTGTAGCAAATCCAAACACACCCAGCGCTTCATGGTGGTCACTATGCAGCATGGTGGTAACCTAGAACTTTGTGGTGATAGCAGGAACAGAACTCAGATCCTCCAGTGCCAAAACAATGAGCCGCTGATCACTTGTGCAAAAGGAGAATCTCTTTTAGCTGCTTTCATTACAGAGCCAATGACACACAGTTGAGCAGTTCTGCCTCTGTCCACTAGAGAGCGGCAGTTAAGTATTCCATAATTATACTGTAAAGAGCATTGAGGGTCTCAGATGAAGCTGCTATAGATATCTCAAGTATTAATGAATAATAACAAAGGAATATGAGCAGGAAAGGGACCAAGCTCTCATTGAAACACAGCTTTGAAAACACTAGCCAATGTGGTGAACAAAATGATGAGAAACAAGCGATGAGTACACGTGTTTATGTTTTAAGTTCGATCTGTTTGAAAGATTTCCCTGAAGTCAATGTTGTTCTTTAATGACTTCTTTTGATTTCTTCCTTCCAAGGATAATTTGTCCATTATGGATTAGCATCATTCCTTTGCAAAGATCTTTAGAAACACGTTCTTTGCTCAGCCATCCCGGTGTAAATGCAGAATAAGAGCACCAGCTTTGAAAGAATTGCTCCAGGTTTAAACTCGTGTAAGTGAGATCAAAATCTGGCCCTGAAACTATTTCGATGCATCCTTCTCTCTCCAGAATCTTCCCTTCCACCTCTACCTTCAATTGGTTTTTCATTGGTGTGTCCTCTATTACACTTTAAAAAAAATCTGGTAGAAAATCAGCTGTCTGATCCGAAACTGTAAAATATTGCATTAGTCCCTGTAATACATCCCTCTCTCTAACAACTGCAGGACCTCAGATAGGCATTTTATAGGAATGTGCAGTTTCTGTCCATAGGGTCACTGCTGAATATAAATGATCTTTGATTAAATACAAACTGTGCTCCTTGTGCCCTTTAGAGGTGAACTGCAAAATTGCAAACCTTTATTAAGAAAATAATTGGACTCTTACAGGCAAACCAGTTGTAACATTACAAAAACCCTGAGTCATAGCAGTCCAACCACCATCAGGCAACAAATCCTATATCAAGAAATACAATTGACATCAAGGGCCCGGCTTTGTTTTTGTTTTTTCCTGCAAGGAATGGCAGCAGCATTGTTTATTGATGAATAAATTCAATTGTTGTTCACACAAAACAGAAATAATTGGCCAGTGGAAAAAGAAAACATCCACATTGTAAACCACAGGGCAAGATATATACACCCACACACACGCTTATACATACACACACAATAAATAGCATGCAGAGTGAGAAATAAACACCGCTGACTTAGAGCCGATACTTTAATAAAACTGCATATTGTAATAGCATGAACTGCAGTTAATGATCTCAGGATTTTCTTTTTGTTTTTTTCAGTGTAGCTCTCAGAAAAGTAAAGGGCCAATAGCCCTTGTTTCTGACAGGCATAGTGGAAGCAGTTGTTGCTCAAACTTCCAAACTCAAAGCTCTGCCAACATGCTTCAAACTCTGATCTGCGACAACCCCTGCTGTTCTGGTTCTGAACCAACAATTCTGACACATCTAATTTTTATACACTGAGAACTAACCTTAAAAAGAAACAAAACAAAACCCTCTCCCCTGGATCTGAAAAAATCCAGCGAGTTTCTTCAGAACAAGCCGCGCAGCACAATTAAAAATCCCACTGTCCCAGAATGCCCAGGTTCTCTTCTCTTCCTCTACCATGCCCATCACTGTGGTATCTGAACCCGTTGTGATCATGGAGATACAAACTCTACCGGTACCAATCTTTCCGGGATCGAGATAACAACAAATCATAATGTACTTTACATGACCTCCTTGAAGCCCCTTTTTAAGATCAGGGCCCAGCTGGGCTTGGTGGTGTCCATAAACATAGCAAGAAACAGCTCCCGCCCCAAAGAGCTTACAACCTAAACGGTTAAGACAGACAAAAGGTGGGAAGGAACGAAGGATTACTATCTCCATCTTACAGACAGTGAACTGTGTACTAACACTGAAACTAAACCTTTCCCACCACAGCAGGATTTTTAAAATTTCAATTTCCTGCTTATCCTCAAAAATCGCAGCCCAGCAAGGTCCAGGAGACACTGCGCCATATACAACTGCCCGCACATCTACACAAAGCACGGGGGAGGTGTGTAGGGGAGTCTCGTTTTAGGTCTATCTACTCTCTGAGATTGTATCTACACTAGATTCATAGATTCATAGATTCATAGATTATAGGACTGGAAGGGACCTCGAGAGGTCATCGAGTCCAGTCCCCTGCCCGCATGGCAGGACCAAATACTGTCTAGACCATCCCTGATAGACATTTATCTAACCTACTCTTAAATATCTCCAGAGATGGAGATTCCACAACCTCCCTAGGCAATTTATTCCAGTGTTTAACCACCCTGACAGTTAGGAACTTTTTCCTAATGTCCAACCTAGACCTCCCTTGCTGCAGTTTAAACCCATTGTTTCTGGTTCTATCCTTAGAGGCTAAGGTGAACAAGTTCTCTCCCTCCTCCTTATGACACCCTTTTAGATACCTGAAAACTGCTATCATGTCCCCTCTCAGTCTTCTCTTTTCCAAACTAAACAAACCCAGTTCTTTCAGCCTTCCTTCATAGGTCATGTTCTCAAGACCTTTAATCATTCTTGTTGCTCTTCTTTGGACCCTTTCCAATTTCTCGACATCTTTTTTAAAATGCGGCGCCCAGAACTGGACACAATACTCCAGCTGAGGCCTAACCAGAGCAGAGTAGAGCGGAAGAATGACTTCTCGTGTCTTGCTCACAACACACCTGTTAATGCATCCCAGAATCATGTTTCCTTTTTTTGCAACAGCATCACACTGTTGACTCATATTTAGCTTGTGGTCCACTATAACCCCTAGATCCCTTTCTGCCGTACTCCTTCCTAGACAGTCTTTTCCCATTCTGTATGTGTGAAATTGATTTTTCCTTCCTAAGTGGAGCACTTTGCATTTGTCTTTGTTAAACTTCATCCTGTTTACCTCAGCCCATTTCTCCAATTTGTCCAGATCATTTTGAATTATGACCCTGTCCTCCAAAGTAGTTGCAATCCCTCCCAGTTTGGTATCATCCGCAAACTTAATAAGCGTACTTTCTATGCCAATATCTAAGTCGTTGATGAAGATATTGAACAGAGCCGGTCCCAAAACAGACCCCTGCGGAACCCCACTCGTTACGCCTTTCCAGCAGGATTGGGAACCATTAATAACAACTCTCTGAGTACGGTTATCCAGCCAGTTATGCACCCACCTTATAGTAGCCCCATCTAATTTGTATTTGCCTAGTTTATCGATAAGAATATCATGCGAGACCGTATCAAATGCCTTGCTAAAGTCTAGGTATACCACATCCACCGCTTCACCCTTATCCACAAGGCTCGTTATCCTATCAAAGAAAGCTATCAGATTGGTTTGACATGATTTGTTCTTCACAAATCCATGCTGGCTGTTCCCTATCACCTTACCACCTTCCAAGTGTTTGCAGATGATTTCCTTAATTACTTGCTCCATTATCTTCCCTGGCACAGAAGTTAAACTAACTGGTCTGTAGTTACCTGGGTTGTTTTTATTTCCCTTTTTATAGATGGGCACTATATTTGCCCTTTTCCAGTCTTCTGGAATCTCTCCCGTCTCCCATGACTTTCCAAAGATAATAGCTAGAGGCTCAGATACCTCCTCTATTAGCTCCTTGAGTATTCTAGGATGCATTTCATCAGGCCCGGGTGACTTGCAGGCATCTAACTTTTCTAAGTGATTTTTAACTTGTTCTTTTTTTATTTTATCCGCTAAACCTACCCTCTTCCCATTAGCATTCACTATGTTAGGCATTCCTTCAGACTTCTCGGTGAAGACCGAAACAAAGAAGTCATTAAGCATCTCTGCCATTTCCAAGTTTCCTGTTACTGTTTCTCCCTCTTCACTAAGCAGTGGACCTACCCTGTCTTTGGTCTTCCTCTTGCTTCTAATGTATTGATAAAATACTAGGATTTTGTTACTGCTAAAATTTCCCATCCCCAATTGATCTCCACCAATTACAGCAGCGGTTAGCTCCCAAGGGAGAGAGGGCTGCAGGGGACTGCCAGGGTTTTAAATACTATGTCATCTGCCCCTGCTCAGAGCAGGTCTGCACGAAGAAGGAAGATTCTGTTGGGGCTCCTAGTAAGAGAGAACACAGTTGGGAAGTGAGAAAATCAGGGCAGCAGGCGGAAAAGAGGGAGAGAAATAGTTTTTGAAAGAGGGAAAGGGATCTTCAGAATAAAGAAGTGAAAATCCAGGGGAGAGAAGATTATGAGGCGAAGGGGCGTTAAACCCCAAAACTGGGGGAAATCCTCCTAATTATCCCTTCTAATTAATATAAAGCACACATGCAGATAAGGCTCTTTACAAGCATTCATGAATTAAAACTTCACGACACTCCCAAGAGGCAGGAAATATTATCATCCCCATTGTACAGAAGGGGGAAGTGACTGGCCCAAAACCACATTTTGAAGAGCTGGGCACAGAAGCCAACTCTCCTGACACCCAGCCTCAGGGTTTAACCACAAGCCCAAAATTCGCCTCCTGCAGGCAAGAAACACAGTCCCCTTCTTACAGGAGATAAGTACACTATCATCTGTATTTTTGGCACTGTAATTTCTAAGGCACTTGTCTGTTGACAGAAGCTATTGCATTTCTAATTGAATCATCTATTGCATTTTTCTTGGCTCAAACTATCTGTAACATGCTTTGCCTACTGACGGAAATTATTATGTGTTTGCATCCCTTTCCCCTCCCATGAATTTTCATGAGGCTTTTTTAACTGCACAGCACACACCCTAAATCTATGATAAGGGAGACTAGACATTTATTCCAGACTGAAGACTGAAACTGCTCTGCAGACAGATTCACAGAGGATATGTTCTTCTTCGCTGGCTGTGTAGAAGCTGCTGGCATGACCCTTCCACCAACAGTCCAGAGATTGTCTAGGTTGTTCTGAACTAGCCACAGTGGAGTAACCAGTTTTCTGCTCCCTGTCCAACAGGGGACGGCCATCTGTCTGATGAACTGAAATTGCAGTGTTTGGGCTAGGAAGACTAACCAAGCTTGTTAGGATATCAAACATTTGATCAGTTTCACAAAATTCTTGTAATGGAGGTAAGTATCATTATCCCATTATACAGATGGAGGGACAGAGGTGGGGAGGTCATGCAGTGAGTCACAGACAGAGCTGGGTCACTTAGGGCATTGACGTCAATAAGAATCTTTCCACTGACTTTAATGGGAATTGGATCAGGCCCTTCATTTGTACTATTGTACAGAGGAGGAAGCACAAGTCCTCTGTAAAGTATATTGATACCGGAGATTAAAATCAGTGCCTTAGCTATGAAAGTCTTGGGAAGTAGACGGTACCTCGCCCAGTGCACTAAATGCCCTAACAACAACTATGTGGGTGAAATGAGACAATCACTACGCTCTCCAATGAAGTCACACAGAAAAATTATAAGACAAAACACCCTATCACCCGTGGCCGATCATTTTTCACAAAGGGTCACTCCCTATCTGACCTCTCAGTCCTCATCCTCCAAGGAAACCGGCACAACACGTTCAAAAGATGAACCTGGAGTTTAAATTCATAACTTTGCTAGATACTCAAAATCAGGACTCAGTAAAGAGACTGGATTTATGGCTCATTACAATAAGCGGGAACACACTGACCCTCCTTTGCCCGACAACTGCAGAGTTGTCAAGTGCCCACTTCACCCTGAATGGTCTCTTGCAATGTGCTAACTCCTTGTGCTTAATCTGCTCCACCTTGTATATAGCTGTGACTCTTGGAGTACCTTTTCCAGGTCTGAAGAAGAGCTTTGTGTAAGCACCAAAGCTTGTCTCTCTCCCCAACAGAGGTTGGTCCAATAAAAGACATTACCTCACCCACTTTGTCTCTCTCAAATCTCAGAAGAGGTGGGATGGGAAGGTTTGGGAGCTGCAGAAATATGGCTCTGTAGTGTGTTTGAGAGGTGATAGTGCAAACCACTGAGGAAGAGGGTGAGAGAAACGTTCCCTGCCTGGGAGGCTGCTGAGCCTTTAAAAGCACGAAACAGACAATTTAAGGATGGGGGAGTATTTCTGGGGTCCCCCTCCCCCTTCCTACCAATAAATCACTGGTGGTGAAAACGGGTCCGGTGTTGAAGTCCTGGAAATCTCAGCTTTGTAGGAGAGTCAGAGGGAGCAGGGAGATTCAGCAGAAGAGATGCAAGGCATCTTCTTTTATTCCTCAAGGGAGGAAATTGACAGCCACCTGTGTGTGCTGCTTCTCTGACTCCAGCCAGCCGCAGCTCAGCAACAGGGTGGCAGCGGAAGGGAGCAGGAGAGAGCAGGCAGCTCCCAGGCTATAAAACTCAGACCCAAGCCAGACGCTGTTCACACATCGCAGGCTGCATTCAGAAGGCACTACAGCACCTAAACAGAGACCAGACATTTTAACACCAGAAACCTGGCTTCTTTCAAGTTACCCTCTGGATGAAAAATCCAATAGATGGAGCATCTCTAAGGTGCTTCTTATTTATTTTTATTGCATTTTTAAAAAACAAGAAAGTAAGTTTTTTTTTCTTTCTGAAACTTAACGACAGGGGAGAAGGGGGTAGGGGGGATTTGGGAGCTGACCAGCCCGGGCTGAAAGGAGATTTGGAGTTGGCTAGCGCAAGAGGGAGAAGAGGGATTTAGGAGCTTTCCAGGGGGATATTGCATCAAATTACTCAAGAAGAAGGTTTGAAATTGACCTGCCTAACAGGAGAGAAGATTTGCCATCAGTTAGTTGAGGACTTGTCTGAAACCAAGAGAGAGAGAGAGAGAGAAAGAGAGAGGATTCACTCAGGGGTGGGGAAAGCAACAGGGGAAATGCCCAGCTCCAGGATCTGGGGGTGAGGAAATGGAACCGCTCCAGCTCAGCTCGCTAGAGGGTTTCAATTTAAACACGCCACTTTGAAAAAGAAGTTTGCTGGTTCCACGGTTGTCTCCAGCCCCAGCAGCTCTCTTCCCCCCTTGCCAGCCGGCCGCCGCCTCCCACCCAGCTCTCCCAGCAATGGAGCCGGATTGGGAAAGGAACAGCACTCCCTGCAGCGACCCTGGGGACGTCCTGACCCAGGTGGGGGATCTCAACTGGACTCTCTTCCACACCCGGGACGAGGAGCTAGCCCGGGCCGAGATTGGGGTGCTGGCCACCATCCTGGCAGTTGCCGCCGTGGGCAACCTGGGGGTGCTGCTGGCCATGTACCGGCTGAGGAAGAAGATGAGCAGGATGCACCTCTTCATCCTGCACTTGGGGCTGACCGACCTGGGGGTGGCGCTTTTCCAGGTGCTGCCCCAGATGATCTGGGAGGTGACCTACCGCTTCCTGGGGCCCGACCTGCTCTGCAGGGCCGTCAAGTACCTGCAGGTGCTAAGCATGTTCGCCTCCACCTACATGCTCATCATGATGACTCTGGACCGCTACATGGCCGTGTGCCACCCGCTGCGCACCCTGCAACAGCCAGGCAGGCAGGCCTACCTGATGATCGGGGCCACCTGGGTGTTCAGTGGCCTGCTCAGCCTGCCCCAGGTCTTCATCTTCTCATTGCAGGAGGTGCACCAGGGCTCCGGGGTGCTGGACTGCTGGGCTGACTTCAGGTACCCCTGGGGAGCCCGGGCGTACATCACCTGGACCACGTTGTGTGTCTTCGTCCTGCCCGTGGTCATCCTCACCATCTGCTACAGCCTCATCTGCCACGAGATCTGCAAGAACCTCCGGGGCAAGACGCAGAGCGGAGCAGAGATGGGAGCGGGGTGCCCCTGCAGCCAGGCCTCCCGGGTGAGCAGCGTGCGCACCATCTCCAGGGCCAAGATCCGCACGGTGAAGATGACCTTTGTCATCGTGCTGGCCTATGTCGCCTGCTGGGCACCCTTCTTCAGCGTGCAGATGTGGTCGGTGTGGGACGAGAACGCCCCCGATGACGGTGAGTGATGGGGGGCAGGGGGAGAGCCGGGCTGCAGCGCAGGGGCACCGCATACAGCTTGCCAGCTGCAGCCACCCCCAGTCCGGGGTACATGGGCATCCAGGGCAGCTATTGGCTTCTAAAGCGTGACCCCTGGCCCCAACACAGGTACGTACACACACAAAACACGCTCACACCAAACATGCAGCACACACAGAAACAACACACTCATGCAGAATACAACATATACATCCTCAGAACACACAAACAGCACACATATGCATCCAGAATACAATATACACACACAACACACTCACGCAGAACACACAGAGAATACACACACAGCACACCACAACTAAGATACACTCACATACTCAACCCTCCAATATGCAAAAACATTTTGTTCGCACACAAATGATAAACACAGCAAAAAGATAATCCCTCTGTTGGTTTGTGATTATTTACACATTCTACACACACACACACACACACACACACAAAGACACAGTCTATGCGCACACACACACACACACACACACATTAAATGCACACCCAGTCACAAAGATATACTCACATATTCACTCACAAAGCTATATATACTCTTCCATACACAGACACATTCATTCAACAAAGGTACATAGTCACACCCACATAGACAGACCCACACATACTCACAAAGACTGAGCAGCACACATTTTTACAAAATAAAACAGATGTCTGTCTGTCTGTCTCACACACACACAGTAATTATCATTCATCTCCCTTTAGCTTAGAACGAGCAGTATGCAGGTGTGTATTGTGTGTCTCTGAGTGGCTACAGATACCTAGAATAGTGCTTCTCAACCTTTCAGTCTGAGACACAAAAATTGGCTTGAAAATTGTCCCACTGTCGTTAGAGTTGGTATGGCAACACCCATTTTTTCATGTTCTCTGTGTATATATATCTCCCTTCTGTATTTTCTATTACATGCATCCGATGAAGTGGGTTTTAGCCGATGAAAGCTTATGCCCAAATAAATTTGTTTGTCTCTAAGCTTCCACAAGTACTCCTGGTTCATTCCACTATTCACTGTGGTACAGATTATTTCCAAACTGATCAGAGACGCATTTCCAACAAACCACCATTTTTTGTAATCAATAAAAATGCTGGTTTTTTATGTTAAAATGTTACCAATGTCACACCGCAAAATGCATTTAACAGAATCCCGGTGCAAAGTGCTAACATGTTATCCCTGATGCAAAATCGGCTGGCAATACTTTGCTTTCTCTGTTCTTGCTTCAGAGCTTTGCCGCACTTCGGCTCGACTAGTTCTTCAGACATTAGCAGTTTTTCTGTGTTGCTTTCATCACAGTCATGGCAAAGGGTGACATTTTGCAAAGATATATAGATGCCAAAGGCAGCACCATTTTTAGGAGGAGATCATTAGAAGCATGTATGAGATTTTATTTATTTCTTAAAGATTCCGATCCAAGGCTCTAGATGCCCTAACATAATTAATCATACAACAAATACAATTAAATTAAACCCAATGGGACTTGTGCTCCTAAATCCTCTAGGTGCTTTTGCAGATCTCCCCCTTACAGCCTCACACCTTATATCTGGATATTCAGTAAGGGTGAAATGCAGCCCCTGGGCAAAGGGACAGCACAAAACCCCATAACCTACCTCTAAAGGCTGAAGAGGGACTTAAGTAGTGTCTAAGCCTGAGCAGAGAGCCAGCACAAGGGTGAATTTCACCCTTAAGGCATAGAGCCACCGCTGTCACAGTGTCTTGAGTTTGAAATTCAGTTCCCATTGAGCAGTCAGTCCAAACTCCAATCACCATCTCTAGCTATTTAATGTTCAGAGAAATAGAATTAACAACTGCTTCACCGGAAGCAGTTCTCACCTAGTCATACTTATTAAAGTCTTTCATTTCAGACACTGGAGCAGAAGACGAGAATGTAATCTTCCTACATGCCTAACAACAACACTGCCTTTCACAGGGTCATTAGGATTTCAGCCTCTAAATGAAAGCTTTGACAAAGTTCAAATGAGACTATTTACATTGTCTTCTAGTCTACCCTCTTCATCCCAAATTGTGTTTTCTCAGACTTTGTCTATCGTGTGAATCAGATCCCTGTAGTGACAAATAAATCCTATTGAATATATCAACTCTCAGTCGGCAATGCTGGATTACACAGCCACTCAGGGTCAGAAAACAGTGGGTCAGATGCTGATCTTTCCTACAAGGTCATAAATCCAGAATAACTCCACTGGACATTAATGGAATTACTCCAAATTTATTCTGGTGTAAGTGATACCAGAATCCGGTCCAGTTTCTGCACAACGTTCCCTTCAAGAAATAAAAACATCCTGGGCCAGATTCGGATTTACGCGAAGGCCCCTTTACTCCGCTCTGACAGGGGGGTAAAGCTAATCCATGCCCACGTTAAGGCTCCTTTATACTGCTAGAGCGGTGTAAAAGGGACCTTAATGTAAATAAAAGTCAGAGCCTTCGAGTTCAAGCCGCTGTTTAAAACTTTTTATTAGAATAGCCACTGTACAATGATATAGACAAGCCGCCACTAGGTGACTTTAGATAAACCTAGGTAGAAAAGAAGTTGCTGGTGTTCAGCTCCTATCTCCTCACAAAGTCCGTAGGAAAATCTTTGACAAGGCCCTTGAGCTGATAAAATATACCCGTGTCACAGCAGCTGGTAAGTTGCACCTTAGGAGATTTTCCTCTGTGCTGCAAGAGCCTTTCTATGTACGCTGCAACAAGCTCCCTCTATACGCTTGAGCCAAAGCCCATTGAAGTCAGTGGGAGCTTTTCTGCTCACTTCGGGGGTCTTGGAAAGCTTTGATCCTAGCAACATGGTCACTCCCCAGGCCCTGACAATAGCTGCTTGCACCATCAGTCTGGACAGAATAACACCGTTCCCACTGAGCTCCGGACACCCTTACACACGCTGGGTGGCACTTGACTCACGGAGCGGTCCATAGACTTCAACGGGATTGTCTGAAGAGTGGAATACGTCTCATGAGTCAGGGTGCTGGAATCTGGCCCTGCATGTTAAACAAATAATGGAGAAGGCTAAGCATTTGCTCGCCCGGCGTATTTGTAGAGAAAAGTCTGCAGAGCCAAGTCACTGCTGTTATTAGAAATCCAGCCAAGCCCAGGACTTCTGCCCCTCCAGCCGCATGCATAGACGCCTCAAAATGCAGTGCCTTGTGCAATCCCAACTGAGTGGAGAAGATGCACATCAGGAGCAGCTCCATTGTTTTGGCATGTTACAAGGCTGTGGGAGAGCGGGGAGGATTTTAACTGTGTCCACTGTTATGATTTCAGTGACCTCCATAATGGACAGCAGGATAAAGCTTCTTATCTATTTGCTGGGGCTGTGTAGCCCGAGCAGGTCTTTAATATACAGCATTGGATGGCGTTCAGGCTTTTGCCGACACAGGGGCAGACTTTTGAAAAGGGGCCTTCTGATTGCTGAGATCAGATCACCTCCTCAAAGTGTGCGGGGAGGCTCCTGGGAGGGGACGGATGGGGTGTTTGCAGGTGTCTGTGACAATTGTTTAAATGTAGGATGTCATAAGCCACTCTCTGGTTACATAACACACACACAATGGCTTTGGGAAATTGTTTCAGCCAGTAAATGGAAAGCCAGGCACCAGCTAGCTCCTGTCTCAATATTTACAGGCTCCTGATGGTTCCACAGGCATGTCTCTTCCCTCTTCTGACATGGAACGGAGCTCTTTGCACTCACTTGTGTCTGGAAGTTAGGCACCCAAATAGGATGGACACGCCACACACTGCCAGATCACACCACACATGTGGGTTGACTAACAGCCTCAACCCGCACAGGTGCAGGCTATCCCCGCAGAGTCCTGGTGGGGGCAGTGTTCTCCTGTAATGTGGATGGATGTTCTTATTTGTTTGCCAGTCACACCTGCCCAGCTGAGCTTAGAGCCCCACTGTGCAGGGTGCTGCACAAACACACAGTCTCTGCCCCATAGAGCTGATCGTTTAAATAAAAGAGGCAAACAAGACAAAGAGGGGAAGGGACGTGATTTGCCCAACAAATCAGTGTCAGAAGCAGGAATAGAACCTACATCGCAGGCCAATGCCTTGTCCACTTGGCCATGCTGCTTCTGTCAATACACCGCTGGAGAATTAATAGGTGTTTTTAACATGTTCTTTGCAGAGTCCACCAACGTGGCATTCACCATCACCATGCTGCTGGCCAGCCTCAGCAGCTGCTGCAACCCCTGGATTTACATGTTCTTCAGTGGGCACCTCCTGCACGACATCCTGTGGTACGTCTCCTGCTGCGGGAGCTTCCGGCCTGGCCTCAAGAGGCAAAACTCCAACGGGAGCCTCTGCAGCAGGAAAACCACCATCCTGACTCAGAGCCACCAAACCGACACCCCTGGGATCCAGCTGCAGCAGGGCGACTTGAAAGATTTCTACCAGTCCTACGAGGACACGGTGACGGAGTCAGGTGTGCTCTAGAACTGCTGCTCGCGCCAGCCGCCATTGCAGGATGCACAGCTCTGTGCCGTCAGGCGATCTTCGCCGCTTGCCTGTCACTCAGAACTTTGAATGGACGTGGGACTAGAGGACACACATGATGCCTCCTGGGTGGGGTGGAGGACTGGGGAAGGGCAGTCTCTGTGCATCGGGCAGAATTTTATTCTGCAGGAACCTGTGTGTTTAACCCGGCAAGCACCACAGTGTCTCTCTTGTCCTTATGTGCTTTGCTACTGTGCAGAAGCAGCATCTCTTTCACTCTCTTTCCCATGCACAAAGGAAATCAGGTCTGGTCCCCCTTCCACCTGCCCTTGAAACACCAGGAGAAGCAGTCTAGTGAAAAGATATGGTCAGTGTGCCTCTGAAATAACAGGGCTCCCCCTCCCCACCTTCACGGCTGTTCTCCCTAGAAGTGGGTATACAAACAAGCATCACTGAAGCTTTTACAGGGCCTTACTGAAGCAAAGCTTCCATTGAAGTCTTGGGGGCCTGATTCTCACTGACACCGATGTCTGGCAGGAGTCAGCCCACTGATGTCAATGGGGTTCCCCCCGCGGACAGTGAGAGGCGAATCAGGCCTATAGACTACCATGGACGCTTTGTCTGAGTAAAGCAGCATTTGGTGCACTGCTCTGAAGGGTCCCTGACACTGAGATGTACATTCACAGATCAGTGCAGGAACATATTACAAACCAGCCCCCTGCCCTGAGGGCATGGCAGTCCGACGCTGGGAGGGGCCACAGTTCAGATCCACATGGGTGGGCCCATATGCCTGCTGGGTTCTGAGTGCAGGATCAATCCAAGGCAACAAGTCTATTCTTGCGCCATTCAATTCAACAGCCAGACGCCCCTTTGCTATAATAGGAGCAGGAGCAGGCTCTCAGGGCCAAGCCCGGCTGTCAATTACACTACTGTCAATCCAGAGTAACTCGCCAGGTGTCCATGGGATGGTTCCACGTTTCTTTTAAATAAGATGTCAAATAAAGTTGCTGTAAAGTGACCGGCGCTATTAGCAAGAGGCAGCTCAGCTAAGCCTGCCTGAAAGTTCATTAAAAATAATTACGCAGCCTATGGACATGGTTCGCTCAGAGAGAAGAAAATTCAGCTCCTCCAGGTCAAAATGTACCTTTTACAATGTGTTAGCCGCTCACTCTGTTAATAGCTGTGTGCGACGCTGCCCTCTGCTGCAATGCAGGTATAAAGAGTTCCCTCTGCAGACTAACTCCCTTGAGGTCACTGGAGTTTTATTAATTATTGTTATTTATATTATGGTAGCACCCAGGAACCCCAGCCATGGACCAGGACCACTTGGTGCTAGGCGCTGTACAAACACAGAACAAGAAGACAGGCCCTGCCCCACAGCACTTTATCTACTGCTGTAAAAACATTGTAAGCGAGCAGGGAGTCAAGCGAAGCGTTTAGGAGCCTGATTCACTGTTACTTTGCCCCTTGTGCAGCCATTTACCCCCGTGCAAAGGGTGTGTAAAATGCCACCAGATCAGAATGGTGCCATTTCACAGTGACACTGCACTGGTATGAATGACGGCACAAGAGGCAGGATAATAGAGAATCGGGCCTGGTGAGTTCTCTCCCTGTGCACGCTCTTCTGGTGAATTTGTTCTTTGTATGTAATTGATGGCTGCAGAGCTTTATCGCCTGGCACCTAATTTGGCTGGAACCCTGGATGGGTCTATCGGGGTCTGCAAAGCACAGGGGTGTATGTGTGCCATCTATTGACGGGTTGTTTTAGGGCAGATCCCATCGACAGCCCTCCTTGCTTTTTTTTTTTTTTTTTGTACCGTTCCACAAGCTCAAAGCAAATGGCAGTTTTGCTGTGGTCAAGTAGCTGATGCCCAGATCTTAGGTAATCTTCATTATCCCTTTAAATTCTGTAAACCCGTTTCTCCTGGTTTTTAGCAACTTTAGGCACCTATCAGGGATGGTGTAGATAATACTGAGTCCTGCCTTGAGTGCAGGGGACTGGATTAGATGACCTCTCGAAATCCTTTCCAGTCCTATGATTCTATTATTCTATTTCTCAGACTCTCAAAAAACCCAAACAAACCAAACCAAACAAACCACCAACAATCCATCATGTCTTTTCCAAGAGGGGACAACTCAGAATGACAGGGTCATGAAAACAACATCCTGTTCCCTGTGCCACAAGGTGCAAGGTTACCTGATGCACGTGATACCTGTATGTGGCCACAAGTTATTACATAGCCACAGCTGGCCTGTGAAATTATCATCAGTGGGTTTGCAGTGTTGTTGTGGCCATGGTCCCAGGATATGAGAAAAGGGGGATGGGGTAATATCTTCTGTTGGACCAACTTCTGTTGGTGAAAGAGACAAGCTGTCGAGCTCCACAGATCTCGTCTTTGGGATCCCTTGGTGGGAAAGTAGTGGCCCTCCCTGCAGAAAGAAAGGGTTCCCTCTTTCCACCCTGCAAAGGTTAGTTTCGTTTTGAGGTGCAGTTTGCCTTAGTGCTTAGAGTAAACCTGCCTTGTAGAGACCTTTGGCTGAGCTCAATAGTTCACATGCTCATCCTGCGCCTTTGCTGTGTAACTTCCCAAAGGTACTTTGCTGCTGTAGGAAGCACCGGTCATGGTTCCCGAGAGGGACCTCTTTCCTCTGAGTCTGCACAAGCCCCGGCCCATCTGCCACACAGGATGCTGTCCTGTTAAGAGATGTAGTTGTTCATGTTCTGGGGTCCTGAACACTTGTGATCCTTAAAGGGCTAGGTGGAGGAGTCCTGGCTAAATTCCAACTAATCTAGACAGATCCGGCCTCCCTAAATGCATTGTGCCATTTCAGCTGGATTCAGCGTTCTTATTTCTTGGCCTAGGCTGTTGTGCGGTGGTGCTGTGCGCTATTAAACAGCTGCTGCATTTCATCTCAGAGGTGGCTGCATCCCAGTGGCTGATGAAGAGGAAACTGTACTATGCATAGGTTGTACATCAGTTAGTTAAGCTCGCAAAGGGCTTGAAATGGCCCATGCAAAGCTCGTAGAGTGCTCTGGGGTGCTACGGTGGGGACTGTCAAAAGGACAGAAGGACAGTTCAGGGGTTAGGGTGCTAGCCTAGGACTACCTGGGGTCTCTGCCACAGGCTTCGGCAAGTCATTCAGGATCAGACCCTCAGAGGGTACCTAGGCACTCAACTCCCATTGATTTCAGTGAGAGTTAGAACCTTAGCCTCTCTGTAAAAAAATAGGGGACAATAACACTGCCTACTATACAGGGGCATTGTGTGGCTAAATACATTAAAGATTGGGAAGCGCACTGATATTACAGTCCTAGGGGCCATATACAGACCCTAGATAGATATCCCACACCCATTGAGTTAGGCACATCATTCCCTTAGGCTCTGTTGAAAACTCCAGCCTACATATAGAAAATGCCAGATTACATTACGCTTCTGCGGTGACCTCTCCCTGCGTTGCCTTGACTTCAAATCACGTCTCTCCCCTTTTGCCAGCTCTTCTAGAAAGAAAACCAACAAATCCATCTCTCTTTTTGACATCTACCCTTTTAATTCTGTAGCCCCATTTCTCCTTAGCCTTAACATCATTTCCCAGTCTCCAAACCGATCCGTCATGTCTTTTCCTACAGGGGACAACTCAGAACAACAAGATCATGAAGACAAAAAAAACCAAAAACCCTCTGAACTCACAAATTGATAAGTCTCAAAACCCTTCATTTAAAAAAATAAATAAATCCCAAGTTTGACTCTGTTTGAAATGTACTGGGGGCTGCTGGCAGTTCCTTTGCTGTGACTGCAACTGCTGCCAGCCGCTAGGTTAGACAGTGCACATCATCGTAGGAAATAGAACCCTACTGTGTCACAAAGGGACCCACGTCTTCGAAAGCTTTTATTGTTATCGCTTTATTTCTTGCCACATTCTAAGTGGCACAGAATCGAAGAGATGGCAACATGCCGCATTTTCAGCAGTCACTTGCTAACCAATAGGTTTTCCGTGAGCATTTGGTATTTATTCCTTACGTGTTACTCAAGGCAACTGTGTTACGTGGCAGACAGAGCCCTAGTGTGGTGTTATTTAGGCCTCTATTCAGCAGAGCATTTAACTACATTCACACATTCACCAAAGAACAGGTTTATCTTCTGAAGTTAAGCATGTGCTTAGGGGCTTTGCTACTAGGATGCTAGCACCTTCTTAAAGTTAAGGCTCTGCTTAACTGCTGGGCTGAATCAGGGCCTTCCTGCAGAGCATCACCTGGGGAAAAGCAAGTCCTGCCCCTTCCGGGTACATCTCCCAGCCCTGGTGGAGAGAATCAGGCTAGTGGGGTGCACACTAGTTCTCAGTGTAAAGCGGAATAGACAGAGCTTTAAAGGTGCGGCTTGGGTTTGTCTGTATCTTTAATAAACGCGTAAAAGGACTTGTAATGGTGTGTTTGCCATGATACTAAGCAGACTGAGCATATCAGACCCCAAATCTTGTTTGAAACTGTTTAATGCAGGGCAGTGACTGGGTTGTATCAATACCGCTGGCCTTTCTAAATGAATACAAGGCCCCTCTTCAAACTATCAACCACCATCAGCTCAAGCCCTCGCTTAGGGTGACCAGATGTCCCGATTTTATAGGGACAGTCCCAATATTTGGGGCTTTTTCTTATATAGGCTCCTATTACCCCCCACCCTCTGTCCCGATTTTTCACACTCACTCTCTGGTCACCCTACCCTCGCTCAGAATTTCAGAGATCACGAAATACCTCCCCTGGAAGCCTTTGACAGGCAATACTTCCCCACTCGAAAGCCCTGAGTCTGGGAATGAAACAAGGAAAACTTCACTGGGGGAAAGAGAACACAGCATCAATCCAGGAAAACACAGGAGCAATATAGTTCAATGATATATATGCGAAGTCAAACACTCTCCCACAGTGACCTGGGCAGTAGTCTACTAACCCCACCTGCTGGTGTAAATGCCCTACAGGCAGGGCCGGCGTTTTCACTAGCCGACCCTAGACGGTCGCCTAGGGCGGCAGGATTTGGGGGGCGGCATTTTGCCGCCCTTGGCGGAAATTCGGCGGCGGGGGGTCCTTCTGCTCCGGTCTTCGGCGGAAATTCGGCGGCGGGTCCTTCACTCGCTCCGGGACCCGCCGCCGAAGTGCCCCAAAGACGCGGAGCGGAAGGACCCCCACCGCTGAATGCTCAGAGGAGGAGCGCTGCTGCCTAGGGCGGCAAAACCCCTGCGCCGCTCCTGCCTACAGGCCAATAGCCTTTGCTACATCCCAGCAGCTCTCAAACTTTTGTACTGGTGACCCCTTTCACATAGCAAGTCTCTGAGTGCGACCCCCCCCTTATAAATTAAAAACACTTTTTTATATATCTAACACCATTATAAATGCTGGAGGCAAAGCGGGATTTGGGGTGAAGGTTGACAGCTCATGACCCCCCCATGAAATAACCTCGTGACCCTCTGAGGGGTCCCGACCCCCCAGATTGAGAACCCCTGCTATATCCCTTCCCCATCTGTTAAACACAGCTTGGAGTCAGTGAGGTGGGTCACAGTTTCAGAGTCTCAAGGGGACACTTGAGCAGAATTGTTCCAGCCCCCTGGAAAATGTTGCTTGGTTCTGTCCTAAGGCTCTATTACCTAAGATGTAATGACTTCAGCTTTATTTAGCTGTGCTGAGGTCCTCTGCAGCTTCAGAAAAGAGCCCTCGCTGCATTGCACCCCGCAGAAAAGCGAGCCATGGCTCTTGTCTTACCATAAAGTCCTCTCAACAACACATGATCCCCAGGAAAGGAAAATCAAGAGGACACGGAATCCTCAAACAAAGTCCTTGAAACAAATTAAGAACCGTTTTCACCTGGATCTTCTTTTAAGCCAGTTCCATTACCTAACCAGTTCTGAGCTTGCCGCTCCCCAAGTGTCACTGGAGGAATTCTGGCTAGAAAGCTTATGCAAAAGAAGATGTCTGTAGTTCCACTTCCCCCTGTTCACAAATAAACGAGTCAGAGATTTCCTCCCCCTCTGGAGCTTCTCTCCAGCTGGAGTTCTGGATAAATCGCTTATACAAATACAGCAGCTCGCTGGCTGTTCTGCTTGCTGTTTGCCAACAGGTGGGAGTAGAATGCTCCTTACCCTCACCAGCTTCAGGCCACCGGGTTTACATAGACTTTAGATTATCCTTCTTATTGATTTCCTACTTACTCCCGGCATTTCGTGTGCACTCAACATTCCC
This sequence comes from Trachemys scripta elegans, assembly GCF_013100865.1. Taxonomy (NCBI): domain Eukaryota; kingdom Metazoa; phylum Chordata; order Testudines; family Emydidae; genus Trachemys; species Trachemys scripta. The sequence goes on from NC_048301.1 coordinate 122,997,225, forward strand.
ATGAGCTTCTCTGGTGCATATCCTTACAAAACTGATCCCTTAGTTTCCTGGGCACTGCACCTTTACATTTCTAAGCATGCTGCTTGTCTGCAGGAACCCAGCTGTTTTCTTCTCAGAGCTGCTGCAGCCTGTTACAGCCAAGAGCCCTACATGCTGCGCTCTCTGCTGGGGCCTTTTCTTGGTGTTCTTTCTTGTTGCTTTTTTTCCTTCCTCTAAAACAAAAGCCATTTTCAGCTGAGAGCCAGGTCCTCTGCTGGTATAAATCAGCATAGTTCCATTGAAGTTAATGGAATTATCCCAAATTTTCACCAACAGAGGATCTGGTCCCAGAAGCCTATGGCTGTTCTTGGAGTCTAGAAAAACACAAGGGGTCTGATTCTCCTTGACACAAAGGCCGCTTTGCATCACTCTGTCAGCGTAAAGAGGCTTTAAAATGAGCGTGAATTTACTCACCCTGCAAGACCCCTTTCCTCTGCCTGAACAAGCAGTACTGCCACCCCCAAATGTTCCAAGAGCATGAGTCCGCTCCCCCAAATCATGAGACTTTGAAAATAAATAAAGGATGGAACCTTTTTCTTTGCTGGTTTCTGCATCTTTAGGTTACACTTCGTTCCCATTTTCAAGCGTCCCTCCGCAACCACGAGGGCTAGAAATTTACTTTTTGAAATGAAAGGGTGGCCTAGCGACTAGAGCACTGGTCAGGAATTCAGGAGACTGGGGTTCTAAGCTTGGATATTAGACCTGTTTGGCTGGGTGACCATGGGCAAGTCACACCCTATCCCTGTGCCCCAGCTTCCCCATCTGTAAAATGAGGACAATGAAGGATACTAATGTTCTTTATAAAGCGCTTTGAGATCTCCTGATGAAAAGCACTAGGTATTAATACTAGTCTCAGAAAACACCATGGTTCCAGCAGCTGGAGCTTTAAGAAAAATCACTAAAAATTGTGAGATTTGTGATAAAAATCACAAGAGCTGGCAACACCGTGTAACTGAAGACCAAGACTTTTGGGTGCTAAAGCAATAGAGGATCGATCTAGTGAGTACACAGCCACGGCTCCTTTGCAGTCAGTAGCTCAGATAGGAGGGTGATATGCTTTGAGCGGGGAATAAATGGCAGGTGCAGATGCATCTTGAACAAAACTTCTGCTTTCATATAAAGCAATAGGATGAGGGAGCAGAGCTTCTACTTGGACGTAGCGATGCAGATGCTTCTAAAAGCCACTGATTTCAGAAGTCTCTCATGTGCTTTATGTTTCTAATTTGACTTGACAGAAAAAAGACCTGGGCGACTTTGAATCAAAATACATTTCACATTGCAGCTGTAGACGCCATCATGGCCAGTTCTCATTGCATGCCAAGCGAATGGCACAGCTCCCATGGACTTGAACGGGAACAGGAGGAGGACTTGGGAAATCACTACAAAATCAGCTCATTGGTTTGTGCAGCAGGCAAATGAATATAAGCCACTTGCTGGCAGCCTTGCTCAGTCCCTGGAGAGCTCAGAGATGCTGCTGCAGATACAAGTTCCCTTTGATGAAGCGTGTCTTGATTATTAATGTACTTCTGCAAAATCAATTGGCCGAACAACCACTATGGGCAGGAAGTTAGAGAGAGGCTTAACCTGGGAGGCTCAGTTACAGCCCCACCTAACATGCCAGTGTTCTGGCTTAGGCCCATACGCAATAGGCCTGATCCTGTGAGGTGCTAAGTACCCTGGACTCCTATTCAAGTTAACAGGAGTTGCGGGTGTTTGGCACTTTGTAGGGGAGGTGTAGCCCCACAGGAGCAGGACCGATGTTACCAGCCTGGAACTGCTTTCATTACTTGGCATCATCCCAGTGCAGCACAAAGTCTCTGCACTACTTTAAACTTAAGCGGCACTTAAATCACGCATAGACCTTGCCTCTTGAAGTTCATATATTGACATTGAAATTGACTATAATGCATAGGGAAATCTATTACACACAGAAACCAACAGCCTGATTCTCCACTGCCTTGCACCTGCTGTTGTCACGTATGCTTTGCACTGGTATAAGTGACTACACAATCTATAGGGGAATGGTCATTCAGGCCCCAAGCGTTTGCCATACCAGATCAAAGCATAGGTCCAGCAAATCCCTCACCCTGCATCTGGCAGGGGCCAGCGCCCTACAAAACAGCACACCAAAGCCAGCTGCCTGCAGGGAAGCCGAGTGATAGGATTCTGTGTGTTCAAGTGCATTTTGTGCCCACGGACTGTCAAGCGTGTTATTAAATCCTGGCTCTGATATTACTCCTGACATTTCAGAATCAGGGCCCCTCTGCTCAGAAAGGTAATTGCGAGACAGTCTGGGATCAAAGCTGCAGGCTGGAAATTGCTGTGAAGGCTGAGGTGGTGTTTTGGGACAGGATTAGGAAAGGCTCACAGAAAATGTAGGTGGAATTTCATTTTCATGGAGTGAGAAGGCCAGAACATTATTGCAAGACAAATAGCGCAGGACTGAACCTTAAACCCTTCCATTCTCATACTGCATCTTGAAATTTAAACTGGGGGCAGTGCGTGGAGCTTCCCTGATCATCTCTGATCCTAGGGGCTGCAGGGGTATGCCGGTCTCTTCCAGGAGCTGTGCGGAGTCGACCAGATTTTTAACAGCCTGTGAATCCCAGCTTCCCCCCGCAGCGGGGCAAGCCGGTGCTCGCGGCTCTAGCCCCACGGGGGCGGAGGGGCGAGGCCCGGGGTTTCTGGCCCATAGTGCAGAGACTTGCCATGGCCTGGATGAAATGAAGCAGCGGCCTGCGGGCTGTAGGTTCCCCACCCCTGATCTAGCTGGTTGTTACATGCAAATTAAGTATTGTATAGTTCACAAGGGATCTCTTCTCACCAGTCTGAACTGACTGATAATGAAGGATTGGAAAAACTTCAAAGGGAGAAAAATAACAGCAAGAAGCAAATAAGGGTGTGGGGGGAGAACCCTCTCAAGATGCATATCTAAGGTTTGCTGTAGTACAGCGGGGTAGGGGGAGCCAAAGAAGTAATTGGACAGCAAGTTTGCTTCATGAAAGAGGGGTTGCCCAGGTTTGGCAGAGAATGTTAGGTTAGATAAGCTTCTTTGGACAGGAGAATAATTTGCATGCAGTGTTGTTGTAGCCATGTCGGCCCCAGGATATTAGAGACAAGGTGGGGAAGGAAATAAGAGATATTACCAAGAGGATAGTTTGTTAGTTAAGTTCAGTGTCCAGGAAGTGCGTTATGATTTTGTTTTATACATAACCATTTGTTTCCAACAGTCTGACGCATGGTCATTTGAATGTCTGCTCTTTGATCATCAACTTATTCTTGTTTTCACCACCACAATACCTTGGTGCTCTGGTGTTAACTGAGGATCACCACTTTGCTTAAGGCTTACAAGCTGGTGTGTGCTGTTCCAAAAGGAACAGCAGCCTTCTCCCTGTGGGAGGGCCTTCTCCTTCAGTGGTAAGGGGCTGGACTCTGCAGGGATACGCCGAGGACGCAGGGGCTGGTGTGTGCCTATCACTACCTATACAGAGACTGCGAGGCCTGTGGAGGCCTGGAAGGTAGCACTTGTGCTGCAAGCTAGTGGTTGCAGGGAACTGTTCCACAGCAGACATAGAAAAGACTCTCTCACACACCCGACAAGTGGTGGAGAGGTGCTTCACAACCCCGGGTACCCCTGACGAACATGACTGTCCTCAGCTAAAGAACGTCGCAGGCAAATCATCTTCAGAAAAGCGAGCCCCTGCCTTGTGGCTGGGTCTGATTGCCTGCAGAAGTGCCCAGGGAACTGTCACTCAAACACTATGAAGAGCTTTTAAAAAAATTAAAAAAGAGGAAGGGAGAAAAAAAAAAGTCAGCGTTGGTCAAGGGAAAAGACAAAGGCGATCCAGGAAATATATTTAAACATTTAAAAAGTTGGTTTTTTTAATTAATTGACATCAAGCAAATAAAACACAAGCCCAATCAAAGGGCCAGTTCAGTTGGTGTAGGTTTTATACTAGCTGAGGATTTGGTCCCCTTTTATATTTTCTTAATTACTCTCTCCTCTAACGTGAGAACAAGGGGAAGCCAATGAAATGGAAGGGCACGTTTGTCTCTGAGAAACGGAAATGCTGTTTTTACACAAGCTGTGAATAACCAGTGGAACCCACTGCTGCATTGTATCAACACAGCCAAGAGCTTTGTAGGATTCAGAAAGGAAGAGACCTTTGTATGGATAACAAGAACATGCACAGTTACATTAGGCAGAATAAAATGTTATAAGGAATATAAAGCTTCATGCTTCAGGACATGACAGCCACTAATTGACGAGGATTAGGAGGAACATACCTATATGAACAGGTTGACAGTGATCCATGTGAAATGTGCAGAGACAGGATACAGGATACTGATTAAGGACGGATCACTGATTTGACCTGCTGTGGCAATTCTGACGTTCCTAAGGAAAACTTAGTTAATAGCATCTCAATAATCACAATTTCACTTCAGTATATTCTACGGGGTTGGAAGATACAGGGCTCGAGCAGGTCCAGAAATCCACCTTCCTTTTTTGGGGATCCACGTTGACATAGTCTGCTCCCATCTTCATGTTCTCATAGTCCCCTGCAGTGCTTGCACTGCGACCAGTAGTTTGGAAGACCAGGGATGTGTAGTTGACCCCTTCTTCTGACCGAGGACACTAGGATATGACAAATAGAAACCAGACTAGAATTCAGTCTAGTCTTCACAGCCATGATCAGCTCTGGTTCAATCATAGTGGCATGGCACACTTCAGTGGGTCCTACGATCTCTAAGCTCACTACACAAATCCCACCCGTATGTACATTTATCTATAGTCAGACACATTTGCATGCCATAGAGAACAACTGCCATTCAAATCTTAGTGATTTCACTTACTATTTTAGCAGGAAAATGAAGTAAGTTTGCTTGGGATTTTGCTGCCATGTCTGCCAGCAGTTTGATTTTGGGTCAGCAGCAGGGCCGGCTCCAGGGTTTTGGCCGCCCCAAGCAGCCAAACAAAAAAACAAAAACAAAAAAAACCCCGCGATCGCGATTGCGATCTGCGGCAGCAATTCGGCGGAAGGTCCTTTGCTCCGAGCAGGAGTGAGGGACCGTCCGCCGAATTGCCGCCGAACAGCTGGACGTGCCGCCCCTCTCTGAAGTGGCCGCCCCAAGCACCTGCTTGGTAAGCTGGTGCCTGGAGCCGGCCCTGGTCAGCAGCAACAGCTGTCAATACTGCAGATGGCACTGAGATCATGAACGTTCTCATCTCAGTGTTGCTTTTCAGTGTTTTTCTCACACACACACACACACACACACACTCCCCATCGCACATACACAAGATGGATTCAGGAGTCCTGGATCTGAGTAGCCCTAAAATGCAGGAAATATGCATGCTCTTGTTGGCACCCTCCCCACCCCAGCACCTCAGTCCTCCCCTGCTTGTTTCTCATGTTTCCTCCCCGACCAGGAAGTACTCTGCAGAAAGCACCATCATCTGAGAGCCAATGTTCTAAAGTGTAAACCTGGGGAGGACATCATCAATCAGTAGGACCAGGAAAAATTGCATGTGTGTCATCTAATCCGGCCAGCTGTACCCTCTGCAATATTCCCACTCCCATTTTATCTCTCTTCTCTTTAAGTCCTGATGCCCACACCTTTCCCTTGGCAGTCTGCTGAATGGCGCCGAAGCTGGGAGTTAGGCTGAAGTCCTGTGGGGCAGGGATTGTCTCTTACTATAGGCCAGATTTCCACGAGAGTTCAGCTCCTCTTTGTGCACCCAATAAGTGGGGAGATTTTCAGGGGAGCTCATCATGCTGGGTGCTGCTTTGAGCTCTTGGGAAATCTAGTCTCAAGTGTCTGGACAGCAGCATCTAATAACATGGGGCCTAGACCTGGTTCAGGGTATACCTTATGTCTACATTAAAAGAATAAATAATATAAATAAATAAATTAAATAAAGCACGAGGTTGGTGCAATTCCATTACCTGCCTAATGGAAGGGCTGCTGTCTGAGCTCTCAGAGCTGTCTGAGGAAGTGCCACTGTCACCTTAAAAAAAAAAAAAGTGTAAACATTTGTACCTCTAATAACTATAAGTTAGAAAATGGGCAGGGAGAAGAGATGAACGGGAAAGGGGGTTAGCAGTAGATAGAGGAGATCTCTCTCTCTCTCACATGGCATTTGTCTATGCACATGGCACTATTTCTCAAACAATAATGCACAATTCCATTTTCTTGTCTCTTGGGCGTTCCAGTCATGAGTCCAATCCTGCTATTTTAATTTCTTGGCAAAGCTCCCACTAACTTCCGGGGGGTGGGGGGAAGGGGAGGGCAGTGTTGGGCCCTTTAATTGTCAGGATGTGATTCTCATTTACACTAATGCCTCTTCACACCACCCTGGCACTATAAAGGGGCCTTAAAATGGGCATATGGCCCCTTCATATAGTTTCATAGATTCTGAGGTGAGAGGGGACTGCCTGCATAACACAGGTCATTGAACTTCCTCAAAGTCATTCCTAAACATGTATTTTAGAAAAACATCCAATCTTGATTTAGCAATGGTCAGGGATGGAGAATCCACCACGACCCCTGGTAAACTGTCTCAAGAGTTAATCTCTCTGAACGTTAAACATTCACATCTCATTTCCAGTTTGAACTTGGCTAGCTTCGGCTTCCAGCTGTTGGATCATGTTCTATCTTTCTCTGCTAGATTAAAGAGCCCATTATTAAAAATATTTGTTCTCCATGGAGATACTTATAGACTGTAATCAAACCACACCTTAAGCTTCTCTTTGTGGCGCTAAATAGATTCTGGAGTCCTGGATCTGAGTAGCCCTAAAATGCTATCACTAGAAGGCATATTTGGAGTCTATCACTAGAAGGCATATTTTCCAAACCTTTAATTATTCTCATGGCTCTTCTCTGAACTCTTTCCAATTTATCAACTTTCTTTTTGAATTTTGGGCACCAGAACGGGATACAGTATCCCAGCAGTGGTCACACCAGGGCCAAATACAGCCATAAAATAACCTCTCTACTCATACTCGAGATTTCCCCGTTTATGCATCCCAGGATCACATTAGCTCTTTTGACTGCAGCATCCAAGTGGGAGTTCATGTTCCACTGACTATCTACCACAACCCCCAAATGATTTGCACAGTCATTGCTTTCCAGGATAGAGTCCCTCATCCTTAGGCTGCCAGATGGGGTATAAAGGGGCCTTCAGGCTTGTCTACACATGGAGCTTTTCCTGATTAACTCCATGTGTGGGTGTCTTGTTCCTGTTTAAATTAACCGTATTGCTTAAGGAAGTCCCTGAATAACTCCATGCATAGAAAAGTCCTTAACAGAAATGAGAACCAGGCCCTTAATATATTCCAACTCTGCCGCATTATGGTTGATTTTAAATTGGCAATTTGAAATTTTGTTTTTCATACTGATTTTTTTAATGCCCCCTCCCAATATGTGCAGTGAAACTCCACCCCCCAGCCCTGCAGCCTGACACGAGGCATTATTGTACATCAGCAACATTGATCAGGGAATTCAAATGTTTAGTGTGTTACGGGCGCCCGATGATCATATTCTCTAGTATAAAAATGTAAAACATGAAGAGTGCTGGCGTCACAGGCCCTTATCCACCTGTCTGGAGGACTGAATGGAGAAGGACTCATCTGGCAAATGGAATGGGGAGGGAGGAGGTGATGTGAATTGCTAATGCATATAGTTCACGTGTACAGGTCCTTCATTCCCCGTCCTAAAGCTAGACTGCGTTTGCTGCTGCCCAGTTCTACGGCTAACAAATAAAGAGAGGCTCATCCCTTGCAATGAATCAGGCTGATAGCGAAGTATTTTCATAGCTAGTTAAAGAAGAAATTATTGTGTCACGAATAAACTGTCCCCCCGCCTTCTCAAACACAGAAATATGAATGCAGGACCCACACCTTATGTCACTCATCATTTTCAAAAAGAGTGCAAAACGCGTGTAACACACTACCACAGCTGAGGAGTAACATGTTAGACTCCCTTAGTATGGGTGTAAGTGTCAACCTAAGGTGAAATGCAGCGGTGAATCCGGCCCTGGGTTTCCAAATACCTGTCTGCAGGAACAAGTACCTGAGGTCAGCTATTCAGCCGGCTTCAACTGGCGTTGGGCCACTGAAGTCAATGGAGCTATGCCAATTCCCAACAAGCGAGGAGCTGGTGCAAGCCCAGATTTGAAGATTGCAGGCTGCACCCGCTGAGACGAGACTTGATTATTTGGCCCCAAAGATGCAATCTTACCCCGGAGGCGTGGCCTTTTCAAAGCCTCATTTGCTGCCTGGCAAGTGTTGGGTTGTTCTGGTTTCGTAGAAGGGCTGCTGCTGCTGCTCACCTGATTGCGACAGGAATGATTGTCTGAAATGGAAAGGCAGATTTGCTCATTACTTCTGCTACTGCAGGGAAAACACGACAAGGGCCATCACTTCAGGGCATGAGCTGATCACGAGGCAGGGACAATAAAAAAAATCCCTCCTGCTATGGTATAATGATGCACAAGGGGCTAGGTCGTTTGTGGTTTTCTTGTTTGTTGTCATTTCTGTGCCTCCCACTGGAGCACACAGTACAGGGCATTACAGGAGATGGTGCACTGAGCTACCAGCAAAATTGGTCCCTCCTAGAAGTGCCCAGTGCTTACAAATATGAAAAAATGACAGTATTGTCTCAAGAAAGTTCCCCCCCACACACACTCGTACACCAGCTATTCCAGTCCTGCGCTCCCCACATCCAGATCTGCCAGTGCCCCTCAATCCACATCCCAGCATCCTCTGTTATTCCACTCCTGGGACTTTCACACACGGATCCACCACAGCACTATAACCCAGTCCCAGAACATCTCATGCCAATCCTGTGAGGGCCTCTCCTGAGCAGAAGTAATCATTTGTATCATACAACGTAAGAGTCAGAGTGGGCTATTTCATTTTTGAGGGGAACAAATGAGTGAGAAATTACTGAAACTACCAAATTGTGATCTAAAGCAGATCTGGACTCAGATATCTTGTGATGAAAGGTTCACTGTGCTTCTGAACCTCCATCTATACAAATACAAGATCAGATTAAGCAATAGGGTGGATTGGAACATGTACTATATACAACGCCTGCATGAATATGTTTCTCATTGGAACATGTGGTTTAATCAAAATCAAATGTTGACTTTGATGAAAATTTCCCACATTCCAACCGGGAGATTTGAAACAAAAAATGTTTCAAATCAACTTGGTGAAATGCAGTGGCATTTTTTGTTTTAAAATGTCTATTCAAAAGAAAAAAAAATTGTTTTGAAACAAAAACAATCAAACATCAATCTATTGACTTGTTTTATTTTGATCCAAAGTGTCAGAATTTTCCATTTCGACATTTCTGATGCAAAACTTTTTGGAGTTTTTCATGTCGCAATTTGTGTAAAAATATTTTTGACTTTTCATTCTGACTGGGAACAGAAAATAATTTTGAAGCATTGACATTTCCCGTGAAAGGACAAATTTTCAAACAGCTGTAATTATAGACTAGTATAGACTATTTCGTGTGTAATATGTCCTGTCAGACAGCTGACATTACAGGCCAAATTCTGCTTGTCTCACTCATGCAAGTTGTCCCGTTGACCTCAGTGGGTCTACTCGTGTGAGTAAGGCTGGCAGGATTTCAGCTTACTTAGTATGTATGTGATGACAACACAGGGCACCTCTACATAGCAGCTGGGAGGTAGAATTCTCAGCTTGGGTAGCCAGACACTCAGTAGCTCTGCTTGTGCTAGTACCCAAGGGCTTGCCTACACTACTCAGCTTTTAGCGACAAGGCCTTGTGTCGACACAGCCTTGTCGCTAAAAGTCAGCATGTGTAAACGCTTTTTTCGGTACTTGGCCGGCACGTTTGCCGACAAAATACTTCCAGCCCCACACACACCGGGCCAGAACCTCAGCTAGTGTAAAGCAAAATAGCTCCTTTGGCTTCAGTGTGTGACTTCAATGGCACTACAACTTACACCTGCTAAGGAGCTGATCCATCTGTTTGTCAAATCGCATTGGAACTTGTTAAATGGGGGAGGGATAGCTCAGTGGTTTGAGCATTGGCCTGCTAAACCCAGGGTTGTGAGTTCAATCCTTGAGGGGCCGCTCAGGGCAAAATCAGTACTTGGTCCTGCTAGTGAAGGCAGGGGGCTGGACTCAATGACCTTTCAAGGTCCCTTCCAGTTCTAGGAGATGGGATATCTCCATTAATTTATTTGTTTAAAAAGGACCCCCGTTCATTCTCCTCCCCCATCTCCTGGAGTACTTGGCATTTCATGAACCAGGACTAGCCGTCGCAATTCAGCAGTTTGTGACCCTTAACAAACCAAAGAGTTACTTTTTGTTGGCTCTTGGGCCAAATTCATCCCGTTCACTTAAATGGATTCACACCAGGGATGAATGGGGGAACATTATAAATGAAACCAATAAGAGATGAAATTACCTATTTTCCTGCTGAGCTTGATGTAAAGCACTAGTAGGAGAACAACATAGAAGATAGAGGTCACACCTGAGATGAGAACGTTTATCCACCAATAAAAACACATGCTGAGGGAGAGAAAACAATCAGGTTATGTCAGATCTTCCAAGTGCTGATGGGCTGACATGGTTTCAGATAGGACGTTGTTTTTAAGGTGATTTCCCAAAGACTTTGGGAAAGATTTTCAACAGTGACCAGTGGTTTGAGGTTGCCAAGCTTTTGGGGGTCCAATTCGAGACAAACTAAATCCGATTTTGGGTGCTCTGCACTTTCTGAAAAAAATCTGGCCCCTTTAAGGAATCTCAAGTTAAAAGACATCCAAATAAGACAGTGATGAGCATGGCATAAGAATCTATATAGAATAGGATAGAAATTGGACTCCTAAAAATGGAGACACTCTAAAATCACTAGTCACTTTTGAAAATCTTGGCCTAACTGACTATCAGACCTGGTTGCCCAGCAAGAATATATAGTTGCCCCAGTGACAGCCAAAATGAGATTTTAAAAATAAGCAGAGAGGAGTCCGAAGCCCTTGGGTCTGGACACCCTTGAATTTTAATGCCTTCAAATTCTGGAGCCCATTTCTAGTTCTACAGATCGGGTTACAGGGGAGAAAACCAACCCCCCAACTCCATGGGGAAATCGATCACCAACTCCCTTTCATAGCAGATTTCTCCCTCGAATAAGCAGCACTAATGGCCCCTGCTCCATACCGTGGTTGGGCGCACCGAGAGGAAGAGCTGTTTTATGCAGCGCTTACCTGAGACTAATCCTCCCAGCAGAGAGTCTTCACAGGCACGAAAAAAGCTGAACAAGTTGCTGAGGGTTTCTAAGGAGAGAGAAAGAGACAGGGCAGGGATATCCAGGGACCTAATAGCGAAGAGGCAGCAGTGTCTTCGGGGCCAGATGAACACACAAAGGAACATGGCTGGGTCCCCCAGGCTCCAATAAAACAATAATAATACTATGCACGTGTATATCGCATAACAGTGGGGAAACTCAGGAACAGGGAGGCTGAGCAATTTGCCCAGAGCAACACAAGGGCCCAGTGACTGAGCCAGGAATGGAACCCAGAATGCCTGACTCCCAGTCCCATGCTCTGACCACTAGACTCAGCTCCCTCCTGTGCCCTCTGGGGCTGTCTATTGCACTCCTCTTGGCTTTCATTCCCCTGGAGCTGCCCTGAACCACAGAGGTTAAAACCATGCAATACCTCCTGGAACGCCCTACGGCAGCTACCAATAAGGGGATCAATTCATGCTAGCAATGGCACTGCGCTGTACTGGGCAAACAGCAGCTTCCATAAGTCTTTCTTACCATCCACTGAACCTTATGTGGACTTGAGTGGGTGATGCTTCCCAGCCAACTGCAATAAGGGGACGGAACTGATGGAGAAAAAATGCAACAGTCTAAGCAGAGTGATGCAACAAAGAAAAGAAACCGATGATGCACTAACATAAACGGAGTGGCAAGGGGATAAAAAAAAAATAGCAATGGAATGGACTGTGTGCTGGAAATGAGGGTAGGGCCGCCTGGGCGGGGGGGAGGGGTAAGTGGGGCAATTTGCCCCAGGCCCCGCAGCGGCCCCCACGAGAATATTCTATGGTATTGCAACTTTTTTTATGGAAGGAGCCCCCCGAAATTGCTTTGCCCCAGGCCCCCTGAATCCTCTGGGCGGCCCTGAATGAGGGAAGAAGTAGGGTTAGGAGGAGACATGATCATCATTAGGCCAGACCCCAGCCAGTTCCATTGACTTTAATGCCGATTTCCACCAACCAAGGTTCTGTCCCATTAGGTTTCTACAGGGGCATCAGTCTGGTAGGACTTTTCCAAAGCTGCAAAAATTAGTTGTAGGAAAATAAACAAATAAAGAGCCTTCCTCTTATTTCTAATTCATGGTCTATCTTTTATGAAGTGTTGTTCCTAGGCCTATCTAACAAATTCTCCATTCTGTGACAAACTCATTGGGTTGCCCTGGGGTAACCAAGGGGAGAATACAACTCGCTTTGGCTTGTAGGGGAGGTTTTCCATTGACTTCAGTGGGAGTTAGAGCAAGACCTGGGAGGGGAATCTAGTTGTAGCCATGATAGGAATCCAGATATGCATCACGCCTGTTTTGCATTGTAATGTCCCCTCCTGTTGTTTGTACATGCAATTATTTCCCATATGCTTTGCCTTACCCCAATTTACTTTATATGTATTGCCATAATAAAAATGTTTTAGAGGGAAAAACAAAGGCCTGCAGCAACAGGTGCTTAATAAAAACTTGACACAGTCACAGATAATACAGAACTGTAAATAATAATGTAATTCCCCTGTCCCCCAGCGTCTACCTCCATTAGACCGCCACTATCTCACATTCTCCCCAGGATAGCTGACACGGGAGCAGGATTAGGTTTCTATAAGGGATTCTCTACATAGTATATATTGAGAGGTTCATAAAAAGGACTTGACACCAATGAGAAAACTACTTCTTATCCAATTTTAACATTTGGCTAGATGACACATTTTCAATGCAAAGCTCTGTTGACTGCAAATTGTGGTCCTGCTGCATGACAGACTCTTACTTCAGCGGTACTTCCGATTGCAAAGAACATCAGTGTCATTCCGAAGAGTATGTTTCTCTGTGGGTCCTGAAAGGTGCATAGCAGCGACAATTCAATTGACTTCAGTGGGAATAAAATTGCACTATCAGGATTCAGCATCTCTCCGTGCTTGGTCCAAATGGTGCAATTCAGGCCCTAAATTATTCAGTAACGAATAATAATACCTAGCTCTTATATAGTGCTTTGCAGCCAAAGATCCCAAAGTAAGGCTACTGTAGCCTCAAACATGCAGACTGAGAGTTGCAAAACGAGAGCTCCATTAAGCACCCTCTACTCACATGAGTAGTCTGTACTCACATAAGCAGCCCCATTGACTTTGGTGGGTCAATTATGTGACTAAGGCCCATAATTAGCCATGGCTAATGAGAGAGAGAGGAAATATTCAGTTGCTAATTTTCAGCTGCACGATGTGATAACACACCAAGTGAGCTTTTCTCCGGATGAGGCATGAGAGAATTTGCAGAGCATTATGCAAATTTGGGTTATTTAAAAAAAAAAATGGCGTATTTGGCTTTCTTTGCCAGCGGTTGGGACTTCCATAGAATGCTCCTGCATTGATCCAGTGCCACGTGCCACTGTGGCATTCTTTGGGTTTGTCTATACCGTCTCCAACAGCGAGCCTCCCAGCCCGGGTCAACAGCTTCGAGCTAGGGGGGCTTCATGCCGGCGTTCTAAAAATAGCCGTGTAGACAGCACTTTGAAGATGCAGCCTGAGCCACAACTTCAATGCGCTGTTTATATAGTTATTTTTAGCATGCTCGTGTGAACCCCACTAACCTAAATCTGCCCATCCAGGCTGGGAGGCCCCAGATCAGGAAAACACTTTGTCTCCAATGAGGGCTCCCTGAAGAGGGATGCTTCACCGAATTGGGGCCTTTGGGCCAAGATGTAGCTGACTGTTTTCTATGAGTTTTACCAAAAGACGACAACACGCTCCAGAGCTCTGTGATCCCAGAGGGTGTGGGAAAGCATTAGGGTGTCTCAGCCACCTCTGCTAACCATTCCCAACACTGAAAAACAGGGACATTTTGTGGGGTCTTTCTGGTGTATATGTTACAAAGGCCTGTTCCGCAAGGTTTGCTTCGGTGGAGTTTTATTGACTTTAACCTACAACTGGAAACCGTAATCATTACACTCTGCATAAACCTCACTGGCCATGTTTTAAAGGTTAAAATAGTCATTACATGAGTGGGGCAGAAACACAACTCCGTGTGTGTGCGTGTGTGTCCACTGCCCTTCTCAAGGGGGCCCTGATCCTTGACTGGAACTTCTGAGCACTACCGCAATCCAATAATTCATCACAATTAGTACATACATTAAATAAATAATAATAATAAACCTAAAATGTGTTTTTCATAATTTTATCCTTTTCTTTTAAATGCCCCCAAAAAGCATCTGAAAAATACAATTTAAAAAAAGATGAAGTAACAAATAAAAGCCACAAACCATGAGTGCAGAAAGTTAGGCTCCTAAACCCATTAAAGTCAGGCACCTAAATAAAGGAGGTTGGATTTTCAATGTGCTGAGCACCGGGAGCTCCCAATGGGATTTGTGGGCCCTCAGTACCTCTCAGAAAAAAATCACACCTCTTTTATTTAAAGCCTACTCGTGGACTTAACAGCCTAACGTTAGGTACTAAGACCCAGACCCTCAAAGGTATTTAGGCGCCTTACTCTCATTGATTTCATTGGGGGATAGGCGCCTGTTCTAAATACCTTTGAGGATCTGGCACTCAGGTCCTGATTCAACAAAGCCCTCAGGCACTTTTGAAAATCCTAGTGTAAGCTAATTAGGTGCCCAAATTCCACTGCAAATTAATGGGAATCGGGCACCCACTTCCCTTATACGACTTTGAACTTCACAGACTTAAACATGTGCTTAACTTGAAGATAACGCTTACATCCCATTCAAGTTAGTGGGACTTACGCACACGGATAAAGTTAAACATCCGCTCTGCTGCACTGGGGCCCTCAGCTTGAAACTTTTGGCCATAATATCCAAGAGAATTCAACTTTGTAACTAAGGTTTACAAGCCAGATTTAATTGGCATTGTGTGTTTTCAGTTTTGTAAGGGCATGTTCAGTTTTAGATAAATACTTTAAAATGATCGAATAACTAAAATGAAATAAATGCTTATGTATAATTACTAACAACAAACGTCTCCTATTCAGAGATAGGTTTTAGAGACTACGACGAGAGGAGCCTTAGAAACGAGATAGATAGAGGCTCCGTCTGCACTGCGGATCAGAAAATGATTTTGATCCCAGAACAGAATATCCAAGAGTCGCTCAACAAAACATTTCTCGAGAATCCCATTCAACGTCCCTCTGAATCCATCTTCAATATAATTCTACTTACCGGAAGAGTTAGGCAACTACCAGACTAGAAGTCCATTTCTTGCTTTTTTTCCACTCCCCTATAGAACTGATGCATCCCCCGAAGTATCCTTCTTAGATGGCTGTCATTCTTAAATGGTTCATTTCCTATTGCGGTGCAGGAGATGATGCTGAAGCAGATAGCAATCTGAAAAGTGAGTCGGTGTAAAGGAAATTACAAAGAAAGACACAAATCCAAAATTCACTAGCAGGCATTTTCTTTGCTTACATGGTTATAGTTAGATAGAAGAGATTATTTTCAAAATGTATTTAAATATGTATTTTAAAGATAAAACCTAATGAGATATTGACGGCAGCTGCGCTTGCTTTGCTCATTATGTTCTTTCTGCCCCTCCCCCCCAGCATATTAACACTGCAGATTTTGTGAAGCCTTTATTCTTGTTAGTAGCTCTGGCTCAAGGAAGATGCCCCACTGAAATCAAGGATTTGCAAGGAACTTGTACTACTAATGTCCACTGAATGTAACAATCAAAGGATATGTGCCTGATCCAAAGCCCACTGGAATCACAGGAAAGACTATATTGATGTCAATGAGCTTTGCTGTATGGCCTCAATTCAGCAGAGTGCTTAAGCAAATCCTTAGAGTGAAGCATGCATGTAAGTGCTTCGCTGAACTGGAACTTACATGTACAGCTAGAGTCAAATCTTGCCCTTATTACCGGCCCCTTTGGTTTCAATGCCATGTACACTGCTCCAGGGGCTTGAAGCCAATGGAGTGGTGCAAGCAAACATGCTTGTGTTTTACATTACAGATTCAGGCCTTGATTATGTTCATTTTCCTTCAGCACTCCTGAGCGAGGAGGACGTCCCAGCCTCGTCTAGATTAGGATTTGAAGGGGGTGATGTTAACCCATGCTAACATGGTTAGAGGTCTGGCATAGACAAGACAGTGTAGGCTTCACAATGTGCTAACCTGGCTGAGTTGAAGCATAGGCTTTCTTGAGTTTCTGCACGTTAAAGGCAATGTGCCTTATCCACACTAGGCTTTTAAGGCACATCATTTAGAACCTGTGAATCAACCTGTTCCAACAACACCCCTTTTATCCTGGTCTAGACAAGGCCACACACACACCAAGCAAGTGACCCTAATTAACTGAGTGGGGGAGGAATCATTATTCAGACTGTTTAAAGCGTCTTGGATTGTTGTTAATATCTATTTAATTCAAAGGCTTGAATAAACAATAGGAAGAAAAGCACTTTTGTTAAAGGTTCACCATCCCTGCACCTTCCAATTCAAGTGAGAGGGCCTTACACCATGTACATCCCATCTGAGCTTTGTCTAGACTGGGGTGCTGTTAAGAACATTGCAGCTAACTAAGAGGTGCTAACCAATGCAGTCTAAAAGCCTAGTGTAGAAAAGGCAGTGTAGATTTTAATGGGGATGATGATTCTCACCTCCCTTTGTGAAACACTTTGAGATCTTCTGATGAAGAGTGCCACATAGGAGCTATGTATTACTAATTATTACTAACATGCGTTAAGATGGTGGCGCCCCTGGGGCTGTGAAAGGCTGAAGCGGTACACATACCTAGTGCTGGCCCTGTGTCTAGGGATTCTCATTCCACATGCCGGGGTCCTCCGAGGAAAGTGCTAACAGAAACCAGAAAACACAAGATTGGACCTTCCTGGCATTTCTAGAGGAAAAGATACATTATTAAAATTAAAAAATTCTCAGGACCTTTCCTAACCCATCACAAAGAAGGAACAAACAGGCACAAACTCAGTTATGTAACATATGTTCCTTCCCCTGTGCAGATTCCCTTTAAACACTGGACCTAGCTGCAAGAGGGGGCTCTGAGTTACATGGGGAGGAAACATGCCCTTTGGTATTTATTTTATTTATTTATTTGCTCTAATTTAGAGTTGAGACCATCCCTGCTACTGGCTCAGTTTGTCTGGCTTCCCCCCGGCGTTTCCGCTCATTTGCCTGCTCCCTGCTGGCTTTGTCACAATTATCAAATGATCCAATGTCTGCTCAGCCGAGGCTGCCCACTGTGGGCCTTCTTTCCAGTACTGTGTAGGTCCCCATCTTACTGGGACAGGTGGCTGGGAGGAGGTGGCAGACAAGATGGGAGATGTCAGGGAAGAGAAAAGGGGCCGAGAGCACAAGGTGGACGAGAAGAATTTCAGAAGCAGCGTAAAAGAACAGGTTTGCCTCTGTGGAATAGATGGAAGGCAGGGGGTAGGGTCAGTGGCCGTGAATCTGCTTAATTTGAAAGTCTCCATAGGATTAAATAAACCTCACTGTGCACTTATCTGCAGCATTTTTAGATGCTGAATTCAAACCAAAATTAGGGGCTGGCAGACGATTAGCAATGGAAAGTCCCATACTCCATTTCCAGGTCAGATGCTATAATGAAGAATATTCGTTATTACTACTCATATTCCAGGATCCCCTAAAGGCCCCAACTAAGATCAGGGCCCCATTGTGTTAAGTGCTGTAAATACACATACTAAGGAACAGTCCCTGCTCTGAAAAAACTTACAGTATAAATAGACAAGACAGACAGAGAGGGGGAGAAAGGAAGGATTATTTTGCAGATGGGGAACTGAGTCCCAGGGTGAAATTAAATGATTTGTCCACTGTCTCACCTGGAGTCAGTGGCAGAGCCATGGATGGGCCCCCAATCTCCTAAAGTCCCAGTCTGGTGTCTTAACCACAAGACCAACCTCTCTTTCCTGTCTGAGGAGCATGGTGCAATAATCATAGAATCATAGAATATCAGGGTTGAAAGGGACCTCAGGAGGTCATCTAGTCCAACCCCCTGCTCAAAGCAGGACCAATTCACAACTAAATCCCCAAATGGCCCCCTGCAGGATTGAACTCACAATCCTAGGTTTAGCAGGCCAATGCTCAAACCACTAAGCTATCCCTCCCTCACCCACCCAGCTCGCTAGATTAGGCAGATAAGGGGTTCAAATCCAACCCAGGGCTGGTAGTAGAACTGGTAGGAAAACAGGTTTTCCATCCTATAGGAATTTTTGATAGTCCAGCATTGATTTTCATCCTGAATGAGGATAGGAAAAAAAATCCAAATTTCAAACATTTCACAAAATGAAAAATTCAAGCAAATTCATTCCAGAAACATTTTGATATTTTTGAATGAACAAAACCTTCTGACATTTACATCTAATTTTTTTGCTTTGCACAGTCGATTCAAAACAAAAACATTTTGAGTCGACATTTGGACTTGATATCAATTCAAAATGAACATTTTCATTCAGATGTTTCTGGACAGAAAATTAAAAAATAGAATCAATTGATATTTTCCCACAGAGAATTTTGATCAAAGCCACATTTTCCTAGGAAAAAATTCAGTTTAAACTTTTCAACCAGCTCTAGGGCATAGTGGCCAAAAGCTATTGCTAGTTGCTGAGTGTTTAGTGGCCCATATGAAATGAGTTTTGTGACTCCCAACCAGGTCATATCACAAAACCACTCCAGTAAATGGCTGGCTAAAAACACCAAGGATTGATGAGCCCTGAACTCCCCAGATTAGAATAGAAGACCAGTTCCCCATTGCCTATCACTATACCTGTCCTGTAGATAATGAGGTGGCAATGTCAGCTTTAAATCCACTTACATAAATTGTGTTGGTTCGTGCTTTAGTCCCTCTATTGGCCCTGTGAAGCAATCCCTTTCCCCTGGAGGTGTGAGAGGGGAATTCATGCAGCTGAAGATCAGACCACTGATTAAAAAATACTGTAACAGTGTAACGGTAACAGGAAGTGGCTGCTGATCAGACATCTCCACAGGGCTGCTGGCTTTATACATGTTGCCTAATAGAATAAACAGCCCTTGCGAGACCCTGCACCCCCTGCTTCTCCTTGTCTCACTGCCATCTTCTGAAGCTTGCAGAGAAGAGCTCAAGGCAGCTTGGTTTGGGGTCGGTGGAGTGGTAGCTGTACAGTTAAATGCAATGGACCGACATCTCTTGTTGATTTCAAGCCTATGCTGTGTGTCCATCTTTCTTGCTCTGGGAAATAAATGACTGTTTTATGGGCGGAAATCTGCCAGCTGTATTCCTACACACAGAGATGTTCAGCGAGTGTAAATCAGCCTTTTATTTATTATTAGATGTAGTCCAGTAGCTCCCAGGGGCCTCAGTCAAGATTGGAGTCCTATTATGCACTGCAGCCTGAAAGAGCTTACAATGTGCATAGACAAAACAGATGAAAGGGGAAACGGGCACAGAGTGGGGAAGTGATCCATCCACTAGGGTGACCGGACAGCAAATGTGAAAAATCGAGACAGAGGGTGGAGTGTAGTAGGAGACTATATAAGAAAAAGACCCAAAAATTGGGACTGTCCCTATAAAATCAAGACATCTGGTCACCCTACCATCCACGCTCACACAGCAGAGTTGGGAATACAACCCACATCTGAGACATTTAAAGCCATCTATGAGAGAGTTAGACACACAACTCAGGTGTCCAGAAGCTCAGTCCATTGATCTAATCACTGGACCACACTGCTTGCTGATGCAGCAGAAATATTTTGACTCCATCTGTGGACCTAGACCAGGCCATAGTACCTTACTCCACAAATGGTCCTACTGGCAGGTTTACTCGTGTGAGTAAGTGCTACTTGTTGAAAATAAGGGTTGAAGAATCGGGGGCTCTGTGGTCACGTACGCCTTTATGAGTAGCATGCCAGCATTCGTGCACCATCACTCCCAAATCTCAGCCCCTTACCCATCACAGAATCTAATAGCAGAGCCCTTCTTTCAAACTGCATCCAGTGGGCCTCCAGCCCAAGCCAGCACTGAACCCCTCTGGCCTTGTGAGGGGCCATTAGAGGAGAGTTAGAAGCCTCAGTCCTGCTGAGTGGATACATTAAATATTCACCACCATAGCTGGCACCTTTATTGGCAGTCTCTGCAGGGAGGCTGAAAACTGGCTGGGCCCTAGAGAAAGTGTCTGCAAGGCAGGATGGAGGCATCTTGGCAGGGCCATATGGGGAAGATTGCCCACGCTGCACCTGTTCGGTGAAGAGGGAGAAGGTTTTGCTCTCCAGGGCTGCTGTTAATCTGGAACCTCTCCCCAGCAAATTCACTAAAAGGACCGGATCCTCAGCCAGTGTCAATCAATGCAGCTCCCTTGAAGTCAACAGAATCACACCAATTCTCGCCAGCTACGGATCTGGCTTACCAGGTCTCATAACGACAAAGTGTTCACAACAGAAAATGGTACCAGACTCTGCACATTAGCACACCTGAGAGACAACAGAAATACACTTTTATTCCAAGAAGCTAAAAATGTACAATAGATTTAATGGGTGAAAGGAAAAAATAACTATTCAAACACTGAGATTCCTATTTTTCAATACAAGAAGGTAAATTAAAGTCCCTGTAGGTTTGGCTGTGATTCCTTTTAGGCTCTCCCTTACAGCTGGCATCTTGATATGTGCCATGGCAAAGCTTGTCTTGCTAAGGCTCTGTAGATAAAGGGCCAAAACTCAGCCGGTGTAAAACAGCACTTTAAATGGTGCGATGCTGATTTACACCAGCTGAGTTTTGGCCCACAGCCAACCCAGAGAAGCAGCTGGAAATAATTATTTACTCAACAGCAAAGTTAGGCGCCGCAAAGGATCAATCTGAACCTGCTACGAGTTAACAGTGATAATGCCATTGTAGTCTTTGTAATTCCTATAGAGCATTCATCACTACGATAGCTGAGTACCGTAGTTTTCAGAGATCTCTGTTCCTGGTATTTATTGTATGTCATCTGAACACAATCACTAATCATACTTTGCCATCACCAGTGTGAGGATCTTAAGACACAAACATTGTCGAGCTTGGCTCCTCCGTGAGGTAGTGAAACTGAGGGACAGAGGGGGTGAAGTGTCTCGCCCACAGTCACAGTGTGCACGTGACTGAGCTGCGAGAACAGTTTGGCTCTCCCAACTCCCACTCCTGTGGTTTTACTCCAAGATCATCATTCCCTACTAGGTGGGTATTGCTCTTGGTCGGGTGAGGGCTGCACACAATGGGCATTGGAATGATTCATATATGTGGCAAAATCATCCTCTATCCTGAGTGCAGCAGGGCATATTTTCTCATGTCTGAATATGTTCCATGTGAGTTATTCCTTGGTGCCTTGATAATTAAGAATAAAAATGAAGTGTGTGTGTGTGTGTGCGCGTGTGTGTGTGTGTGTGCGTGTGCGTGCGTGTGTGCGGGTGTTGGAGAAACAATTTAATTATTTTTCTATAGCCAGCTATTTACCCTTGTCAGGAACCTTAATTGTGCACTTGCAATTGGATACTTGAGTGGAACTGCACCTGTTTATACCATTAGGGGATCTGGCCAAGTGAGAGCAAGTGCACGATTAGAACAGGAGGGAGTGTTACATTGTGTGAATCTGATGCATCTGATTGATTTCTAGGCAGCTTTGGGACAGTACCAAGACATATCGCCATCAAGAGTGACATTGGACAAAGAGGGACAGCTTGATGCTGTTGGAATGGGAAATGTCAGTGGACTGTAATGGATTATTGAGTCCTTCTTTGAGGTTCTACATATGTCACTCCTTCGGTGAGGGAAAAGGATGTAGGATGAGCACTGACGGAGTCGGGGCCTATGGTGTCTGGCACCTGCTTTGCACTCATGTAAACACCAGGAGCAAGGTCAGGGAGTCAATCCCATCCTATATTTACTGGCTAGGCCTTTCAAGTACAAAACAACAGGGGTGAATTTGGGAGCTCATGGAGGTGAGGGGATCCCATTTGTGCCAATCAGACTCAGCGTACAGTTCCGAAACTACTGACTCGTGTCCCAAAATACGGGCAGGGTCTGAAGCAGCTTTGTACCTGCTGTCGGTGTTGCACATCTAGACAAGCTGGGATGGCTCAGGAACATCTCCCCGAGAGAGGAAAAGGCCCACACACCTCAGTGCGCCCAGGCTCCAGAGACACCAACGCACTCAGCTAAAATCACTCTGTAGGTCAACAACCCCGGAGAAGCAGTGGCAGGGCTGACTCAGCCTATCTGATCAAATAGGCAGGAAGTGAGCCAGGCAGGGAGTGATCAACTGCCCTCTTTGGTACATCAGGGAAGCAAACACAGACATTCAAGCGGGAGGAGACCTGTTCGATCCCCTCTGGTCCTCTGCAGCCTTTTTCTGGAGCACTGTCAGAGCTGACAAAAAGTTTTTTCTCTCCTGCTGATAATAGCTCGTCTTAATTAATTAGCCTCTTAGCGTTGGTAGGGCAACTCCCACCTTTTCATATTCTCTGTATGTGTATATATATCTCCTCACTGTATGTTCCATTCTATGCATCCGATGAAGTGGACTGTAGCCCACGAAAGCTTATGCTCAAATAAATTTGTTAGTCTCAGATGCCACAAGTGCTCCTGTTCTTTTTGTGGATACAGATTAACACGGCTGCTACTTTGAAACCTGTCAGAGCTGAGGCATTGGTTGGTATCGGCTGATTTTCCAAGAAGACAAGTGTCGTGTCAGTGCTTGAACCACTGCATTTGATGCTGGAGGTGGCAGACAGACAGTTCTGGAGGCTGGAGTCCTTTTTTTAGCCCCTAGTCTGGGACAGTGTGAGCAGCAGCAGGAAAAACTTTCCATACACACTGATTCCTACCAGCGTGGGGGTAATTAGCATCCACCTCTGGGAGCAAACACCCGGCCTTGCTCTCAGTGGCACCACATGCCCGATAAAGCATTCATGGGTTTATTTGTACTACAGTCATGGGCTTCAGCGCAGGCTAGCCACTGAGTAATGACCCAGGGACAAGGTGGGCAAGGTAATATCTTTTATTGCACCAACTTCTGTTGGTAAGAGAGAGACACAAGCTATCAAGATTAAAGCTCGGGCAAGCTGCAATCATGCTTTGTGATTGCAGGATAGACATACACTGTGAATAATGCCACCAGGGACAGAACTGAGCTCTTTAAAGCCCCTTTACACAGACAAAACCTTGTTAAGGGGCCTTAATGCAACAAGAATCAGGCCCAAGATGCAGGGCAACAGAGTATCAGGCCCCACAGATTGCAAATTTCTCCTAAAATGCTTACTCCTGATGGGCAGAAGTAGCATTGAAGAGACTATGGTGATGAGACCCTAAACAGAGAGGCAGATGAGCTCTTTGTCCTGTAGTAGGCTGGAGGGAAGGTATAGCCACTATTTAGCTATCAGCTGAACAATCTTTTACCACTGGAGATGTTTATCATGACATTTAATATCATGTCACTGCTCCTACACCCATAAAACTCTGTGGCATTCTCTAGGTGTCCCGTCATCATGACAGGGAATATTCTATTTTCCCTGCTTTCTCGAAAGGCTGCTCAGCCCTGGTGCTCATTGCTGGCATTCCCCTGACAGCCCATGAGGTTGAGACACTGTATTACTTCATGTCTGCACCACAGCTTCTCCACAGTGTAGTGCTCAGAGTCGTAGGGACACCACAGTGTGACTGATAGTCTCACTTCTCCACTCATCTCCTGCCAGCTGACAGAAAACTGCTGGCTTTTAAATAACAAAGTTCATAATCATCCTTAGCATTTCTGTAGCCGTCCATCGCAGGGTCTCAAAGCACTTTAAAGCATTCAGTGAGTCCCACAATGCCCTGTGAGATGGGGGCAGTAGTATTATACCCATTTTACAGATGGAGAAACAAAGGCACAGAGAGGTGAAGGGCCATATCCTGATGGGTGGGTTCCTTCAGCTCCTATAGCTGCTCAGCAGCTTGTGAGGGGATGCAGCACATGGCAAGATCAGACCCTGAGTCACTTGGAAAGTGTATGGAGACTGGAAAGAACCCAGATATCCTGACTTCCGGTCTTATCCACTAACTTCGCTTTGCATCTAGTCAAGCTATATCATGATCATCATGGTAGTATCTGAACCATCCTTTGCCCGTATATAAGGAAGGAAACTACAGCTGCTCAAAGACTAGCTTTGTCTGCACTAATTACAGTTAATTGGGGCATCATGGATGTTTAATCCCTCTATTTAATTAATAAATATTCAAAACAATTGAATTTCTGCCACCATGCTGTTCAATCCTGGTTCAAAAAATCATGTACTTCTCTGCAAATAATAATGTTAATTAATATCCTTAAATACCCAGAAAGTTACTTAATGACACCAAAGATTTGCTGGCCTGGCACTAGTGTGGGATCTGAGTTCAAGTCACAGGGCTAATAACCTGCCCCCCACCTCCCCCGTCTTTTTGGAACCCTATTCACCTCCGGTGTGATAAGAGACTAGATTGCAAGCTCTCTGGGGGGAAGGACTCTCTTTAACAAATGCTGACCCTCGAGCGGGACTCTAAGACATTTCTGTTTTAAGTCAAGGAGATAAACTTAGAGGCCTCCACCCATTCCATATAAAACATGGGAATAACTGGGTATAAGCCCTGAAAAGCAAATATGTTCTGAGTCAGTGCTCCCCATTCTGTCTAATCATTTCAACATGCAGATTTCCAGATGAAGGATGGTGTTTTCTTTAGCTCCCTGTCTCTGACCCAAATTCCCCTTCATTTCAGCAGCTGGATTCAGCACGGCCACAAGGTTCCTTAAGAGGTTAAGCAAGTTGGTTACAGTGCAAACACAGATCAGTGATTCGAATGGGTTCTGTAGCCAAGTAGCTTGGTAATTATTACATGAAATATTGTTTCTTCCAAAAATGACACAAACTCCACATTACAGACACACTCTGTAATTATTTCAAACCAGCTGTTTGGGACCAGATTCCACTCTCCAGGATATGGTGTAAATTTAGAGAAACCACTGAAGTCAGTAGAATTACTCCAGATTTGTGCAGGAGTAACTAACATCAGAATCTGGCCCTTTGAATCTAGAGTTTGCTTGGCGCCAGGGGCGACTCTATGTTTTTTGCCGCCCCAAGCACGGCAGTCAGGCGGTCTTCGGCATCATGCCTGCGGGAGGTCCACTGGTCACGCGGATTTGGCACCATTTCTGCGGATGATCTGCCGGTCCTGCGCCTTTGGTGTACCTGCCGCCGAATTGCCACCGAACCTGCAGGACCGGCGGACCTTCCGCAGGCATGCCACCGAAGGCTGCCTGACTGCCGCCCTCACGGGAACCGGCACGCCGCCCCTCTGCGGCTTGCCGCCCCAGGCACACGCTTGCTGTGCTGGTGCCTGGAACCGCCCCTGCTTGGAGCGGCCTTAGCTTCAGAATGGAAAGTTCCTACCATTCCAACCAATACATTGGTTGTTTAAATCACGTTGTCCAGGGAACAAACTTACACGTACTAAAAAAAAAAGAAAAAGAAAAAAACAGATACAACCATTATATAGAGCTCTGGCTGTCTTTCTCAGAAATATGCACATAACGGACAATGGACTAGATTTTCATAGGAGCTCAGCACTTATTTAGGTACCTAACTAAAAGCCAGTTTTTCAAAACAACTCAGCACTTTGGGTGCGGAGGTCTTTTGGAAATCCAGCCCCGGTAGTGGGTGCTATTAACACTTGAAAATCTGACTCCAAACTCTTTTGAAAATCTGCCTAATCCATTCAAACTCACAAGCTCAATACCTTTTCTTGTTGTTAATATTAGGTGTTTGCTAACTACACAGTGGTCTCCTTGTATAAGGATATATTTGTTGGATGCATTGGAGCAATTTGCTGGATGCCTGTTGAAACTATGCACTACTACTTAAAGTGTGATTCTGCTCTGGAACGTGACAGTAAAAGGCATCATACGTTCTGTATGAAATGTGCCCAATAAGCGGAAAAAAAAGTCTTGCTTTGTGAACCGTCAGTCCCTGCAGACTTTCAGTCTATGAGAGTAAAGCTGGTCTCTTTCCATTTCACACATCATCACCAGAAATCAACATTCTGCTGCCCAAATGCAACCCCTGGGGACACGTACACGAGCCTGTTCTCTGTTCTTGTACATGTGTAACTGGAACTCAGGCTATGTCTGCACTGGGGAGTCTAGCCACTTGTGTAGCTGCGCCAAGTGCAAACTGTTAGTGTAGGCAGAGTAAGACACTACAACCCATGATTTGTATTCATGCAGCTTTCCTCTGCTTGAAAACGGGATATGCTTCATCCACGCCAATTGCGATTTACACCAGCTTTGCCTGCCTACACCCAGGGCTGTAACCAGGGCAAATCCCTGATGCAGACGGTCTGTTAGTGAACAGATCTGATGATGGTGAGCAAGATGGAACTGAACTCACAGCTCATTGTCCTGGAGCTGCGTTGGTTCTGCAGAGCGAACAGGAGAAAAAGGGCACAACGAAAACCCATTAGATGGAAAGAGTCCCACTGATTTTAGGCCTTAAACCAGTAAAAATTTAGGGCCAGATTCCCTCCTCCCCCACTGGAGTTAATTGGCCTAGCTCCATTCGAGCCAATTAACACCAGCAGAGGATCTGGCTCTTATTTTTTGTTGCACTAAAATCAGCCGATATGACTAAATACACTCATGGGAATCAGAATGCGGGAGTACAAAGATGTCTTCTATTGCACAGTCACATTTCCAAATGAAGCTACACTTTAAATGTATGAAAACTGATTTGTCTGGGGAAAAAATGGCCTCTGCAGTCTATTTAGCCCTAATTACCACGCCAAATTTCAACCGTGTATGACTTTTATTAATTGAGATCTTTCAAGACAAAAGAGGCATTTGGACACCAATGCTAAATTTGGGAATTTTAAAGAATGTTATATATAAAAATCAGTGAGACATTAATCAAGAACATTACTTGGAAAATTCAACTGGCCTCTGAAGAGGAATTGACCCCAACTTGCTGCGAAAACAACAGTATTTAAATTATGTAACAAAAGGAGTTTTAGTCCTTCTTTAAGTGGAAACCAGAACACAACGGAGCTACAACCGGTGCCTCCATTCGTGAAAATTTAACGGCAGAACTGTCCCTACATTAATGAAGAACACATTTTTTTGAAAAGGCTCTGCGGCCATAAAGTCTCCAGTCTTCCTGATCCTTCATGATTTGTAAGCAGTTTAGCAAATTAAAATTATATTGAAAAGTAAAGAAAAAAAGCCTCTTCAGCAAATTCCCCAGCCAGACACAATTTGAATCAGTCAGTACGTGAAAACTCGCAGAGACAGGGTTAATAGTGGCAATGTTGCAAGATCTTAAACTACAGGATACTCACTCAAAGAAAGAACACCGACATTTTTATCAAGTAAAAAGGTTACTGAAAATGAATCAAGTAAAATACCCAGACCCGATGTGGATTACATGAGTATTTCATCTGTATACATACATAATTTAAATCGACACACAAGGCATTGCTTACATAAAATGGAATAAACTAAAATATATTCATAGATATGGTTTACTTCAGGTTAATATATTACTATAAATATATAACTTGTATATTATTTACATCAGCTGGGATTTTCAAACCAGTTAGGTACCCAAATCCCATTGAAATTCAACAGGATTTGGGCACCTAACTACTTTGCATACCTTATTAGCAACACAGATTCATAAGTGCCAATTCTGCAAATACTTGTACATATGTTTAACATTACTATGATGAGCGTCCCATTATCTTTAATGGGACTATTCACATTAGTAAAGATAAATACATGCATAAATGTTCACAGGATTGGGGCCGTAGATTGTAAATCCAGCAAGGACCATTATGAATATTTAGTCTGACCTTCTGCATAGCATAGGCTACAGATTTCATCCACTGATGTATAATGATAACATATCATATATAGTTTTTTCATGGATCATCCCTCTGATAACTGCAATATATTCACAATATTGCACATACAGTATCTGTTTATGCTATATATTTTAGAGAACGAGTGACAGTTGAAAATATATACTAGGATTGGTCAAAAATATAAAAGTGCAACTAATTCCCCCCTTTTATTGTATCAGAATTCAAAATTTTGGTCAAAATTTTGATGAAAATTTTGACCAAAATTTTGAAATTTGAAACACATCAACCCACCCTATTACATATACATTGACAAAAATATATTCTCAGTATGTGTTTGTTCCGCTCCACTGCTAAACTAGTGTGCAAGGCATTTAACTCATTACTTCAGTTAAAAAACAGGGCTGGCCACATTGAAGTCAATGGTGAAGCTCTAATATCAGTTCACTGGTACCAGGATTTCACCCCATAATTTTAAAGAAATCTGTAAGGAAACAGGCTTAAACAGCCGAGGTCATCAACTCCTTCTGTCCCAATGATCCATGCCAGCTCCTGAAGTCCTCACTCAGTTTCATCAAAGGATCTCAAAGCACTTTTAGAAACATTAGTTACTTAATCCTCATAAATACTATCGATGCTACACACTAGTTTCAAATAATTCCATGAACATTTACCAAATGTTTGAGTCATAAGTATGGGAGGGGGCTTCCTAATCCACACTTCCCTAACCTGCAAACACAGTAATTATCACCCAGGATTCAGTGATCCAACCCTGCTGCTCAGCAAAGATTTAACCACACCATGCTGTTGCTAGAACTCCAGAGCTTTTTGAATATTATTTATCAGATTCACCAAATAATGCTGGGTATAATCAAATAAGTTTTTCAGCTAAAAGTGTAGTAGCTAACCATTTGCATTGTTGGTTCAACACTATTCAGTGAATCCATTATTTATGAATAACAATTGAATTAATCAATAAACCAGAGTCATTTGCTCTCCCTGATAAGATTCATTAATTCCCAATATAGTATTTTTATACTGAAAGTAACTAACATTTTCCTGTGGTTGTCGTATAAATGAAAACAGTGATGGAGTATTTGGATTCATTTTATATTCCGTTTGTTCATTCCCTTGCTACCTCCGAAAGCTCAGCAACCCACAGTGGGTCTCCCGATCATTTGTGTGACACGCTGACCAATCTTACATGATCTTGTTTTTACCCTACTGATAAAAGGTCAACAATAATATAAATGAGACAAATAGGTCCATGTCAATTAATTATGAATGGTGTGATAAGGTCATCAGAGCATTTTGGATTCAGAATTATTCAGGCCAGGTTTCTTAAGGGATCACTGGCTAACGGCAAGCATCTGTGGTCTGATTTCAGCAATGCATTTAGGTCCCAGTTCAACAAAGCCCTCAACTCTAAGTACACACTTACTTACACACTTCTGTTAGTCTTAAAGGTGCCACAGGACCCTCCGTTGCTTTTTACACACTTACATTCATCCCTATTCAGCAAAGCATTTAAGCACTAGGGGTTGGATTTTGGAACTTGTGCTCTTAAATCACATAAGCCCAGATCCTCAAAAGTGTTTAGGGTCCTAATTCCCACTTACTTCAATGAGAGCTAGGCACCTAAATATCTTTCAGGCTCTTTTGGAAAATCCCACCTTAACTCCCACTGAAGTCAATGGGATTTAGGCACATGCTTAAAGTTAAGCATGTGCTTATGTGCTTTGCTGATTCAAAGCCCTATATATCCAGACCAAAGCATTGAAAAGTGGAGGTTGGAGTAACAGCAGTTCTGCCTAAAGAGCTGAAGCTAATAAAATTCCTGCCTAAAAATTAAGGTGAAGTTGCATTTGTTAGCACTTAAGAGCCGTTCGAGAGCGTCCTGGAGTTTAAGAGTTAAATAAAACCTTCAAATGTTAGCAGGCCAGGAAATACAGAATTAAAGCTGCACTTCTCAATGAAGAGGAATACGGTAAAGTAAGTTCTCTCTCTCACCTTCCCCCCCTTTCTATTTCTTGGCTACAAAATGGCAAAACAAAAAATA
Organism: Trachemys scripta elegans; assembly: GCF_013100865.1. NCBI lineage: Eukaryota > Metazoa > Chordata > Testudines > Emydidae > Trachemys > Trachemys scripta. The sequence goes on from NC_048301.1 coordinate 123,027,439, forward strand.
GAAGAATTTTATAACTGTGTTTAACAGCTTTAATTTCAGGATGTCATAATTCAAGATCCCCTTGTTTGGTTCACTCTAAATTTTGCAGGAAAAATTCTACCTCCGCACCAAATTTAACCCATAAATTTTGAGACTGATATGAAGGGTTTTGTGTTGTTTTACATTTTAGGGAGTCATCAAAATCAGGCTTGCAATGGAAACCAAAGTGCAACCTGAATAAAATTTGAATTAAATCCCCCGAATCTGCTCTCACTTCCACAGGTGTAAATCAGGAGTACCTCAGTGAAAATCAGAGTTATGTTGGTATAAAAGTAGCATGAGATCAGAATCAGATCCCATCAGACTAGATTTTTATTATAGGATTTTCAGTTTATAAATTTATGCTTCAACATTCATGGTTGTGGCTATCATGTTTTGGCCACACTGATTTTTCAGCTGCTCTGGCATTTACTGAAATAATGTTGTTCACCTGTTTTAGATCTGATGTGTTGGCCCTTTTTTGAATATCCGTGCCTGGTGGGGGAAACTTGCAGATTATAGGTCAAATTTCAAACATGCCTCAGTCTAAATTCCATTTCTCCGCATATAAATTTGCACATATAATTATTTTTGTGAATTTGTGACTGCAAATGACTGAATTTATGTGCACAAAATCCATTAAAACTTGATCTTCATGTGCCCATGGCACTTGATCATTTTTGTGCAAAAGTGACAGGATACAAACATTTGCAATCACAAATCTGCACATGCAGAAATAGTGGGCACTTCTTGGAAATGTGGTCCTGTGTGTGCTGAAAACAACTATATTTATCATAACAATATTTTGTACTTCTTTGGAGTTTTTCATCTGCGGCGCTCACTGTGCTTTACATCTCAAATATAGGTAGTGTAGAACAAATCTATGAAGTAAATTCTGCCATGTTTACTCGGGGGATCTGAACAGAATGCAACTCACTTACATTAATTCTAATGTAGGAAAGTTGCATGTCCTAAAAGGAGACAATAAGAAGAAGAGACTAACTATGTAAATATGTACTATTATGATAGTGTATAGGGGGCCCAATCAGCATAAGGGCCCCATTTTGCTAGGCACTGCGCATAAACAGAACACAAGCCAGTCTCTTCCCCAAACAGCTTACCGTCTAATTAGCCAAAATGGACAAACAAAAATAGACCAAAAATTGACAAGCAAAATGTCAAAGGTACAAGCCTTTACATACATTTAAAAAATAAGCTATCCCTAAATACCTCCACCCTATTGGGCACTGGAGAAATGCACCCAGCTTTGTGGCATTGCAATGCTATAATATAGGCATCTGGAAAACAACCTATAAACCAGATAAAGGATAATAATAAACTGCTTTAATAATTTAATTGGAATGATCTTGGCATCAAGAAAAAAAACCCTACTTCAATCACATGTGGAGGCTTAGTTGATCATTACCGTTTTTATAATACACTCACTGTGGCTTAATGAGATGGCTATTCTATGCTAAACAAGCATCAGTTGTTTTGGAAGAGTTCATCAATTCCAGCAGGGCAGCACAGAATTGTCTCTCCTGCAAAGCTGCTGATTCTCAAAGAACAGGCTTTAATTACACTGACTGGTATTTGTAGATGTGTACTCTGTAGATTTTCATACAGTTTATCTATGCTAATTGGACATTAACTTTTTTAATCAGTTTAGAGACTGTAAAACACTGAAAATATTTTTCCTTCTCGCAGGTTCCGTTGCATCACTTACTCAGTGAGTCTAATCCTGCCGTTCTGACAGGCACAGAGCTCCCATTGCTCTGTGTCCTTTACCCCATAGTCCTTTACACCAGTGCCTGTGCAAAGTGGGGGGTAAGATGCCAGCACATCAGAATGGTAACAGTTTACACCCACTGGTGTGGATGACTTCTCCATAGAGAATTGGGTATTTTTGTCTGTGTAAAGAATGCAGGATCGCCATCATGTTTACCTGACCCCGGAGCCAGCAGTAGCAGCCGCAGCATTGCAGGGGAATCCATTGACATTGGAAAGGTTGTGCCAAGCATATTCGTGCAGATGATTCTCGCTCGGGCTGTTTGTTATCGCCACAGCTCTTTCTCAAGCCCCCTTTTCCTGCAGAGCCTCCAAGCTTCCTCTGCATTCAGGCTCCGGTGAGGCACAAGCTGAAACTGCCATTTCCAAGCGGCAATGAGAAGGGGCTCCGTCTGCAATACCCCCGCATGGAGCAGCAGCTGGAAAGAACGCTCTTTCGTCCACCTGTCGCATCCTGTCTGACATGTATGTTGAGAGCTCTCTAGGACACGGGCTGTCTTTTTTGTCACTTGTCTGCACAAGAACCTAGCACAGTGGCACCCTGATGCTTGATCGGGCTTCTTATAAGCTTTTGTAATATAAACTACTAATTAGGAGGGGGCTTATTATCTCCTGGAGACAGGCACAAGCATTGCAATGTGGACCAAGATTGCAAATACACCCAAAGTATTGAGGTGTCTAGATCCAGGTTTTTGGTTTAGCTGCATTACAAAGACAGCCGTGAGATTCACACACAGGGTATGTCTACACAGCATACCACTGGGTGGCGGCATGTGTAGTTACATGCCACAGTCAAAAGCGGGCTGTTGTGTCCACACTGAGGTGTGTCGCTACACAAGTCCGTGAAAGGCTCTGGCAGGGGGGAGGCAATGGGGAAAGGCTCTGGAGCTGCTGGAGTCCTTCATGGTGGCAGGGAAAGGCGGTGGGGAGGCAGAGGGACACGATCCTGCTAAAAATAGCTTGTAGACATGGGAGGCACTGCTCGGGCGTGTAGAGAGCCATGTACCAAAAGGATACAGATGTGTGTTTACTCCACTCACCTGAGCAGTGCCTCGCCACCTGCTATTTATGCTCATGCTATGGGGCGTGCAGTGTATGTATGCTACACGCCACTATAAGGAGTGTACAGTGTAGACATATCCCCAGACACAGGCTCAGAGTTCGAATCAGGGTTTAGGCTAACCTCCATTTTCACTTTTACATTTACATGTCTACCCCTGTGCTGAGACACGGAGAATATGAGTTGTTACAATCCCTAGCTCCTGTCAAATGGTAGCAGCTCATGCCTTTAGCCCTGGTTCAATCCCTGGTGTGCCATCAGACTCCAGTGGAAAATTTTCCTAATGTTAATATGTCGTCCTACTGAGTTTCACAATCACTAGTAAAGAATGAGGCACAACGGTTCTTTACTTTCTGTGGCCTCCTGAGAAGCACTTAGGCCTGGTCAAACTAGACCACTGATCCAGATAGTCTGCTATCCCATGCCCACCAGCGACCAGTGCCAGATACATGAGAGAGAGCTGTAAATCCTCATAATATATTGCATGTTGCAATGCAATAAATAAAGTGGGAGGAGAATTTCTCCCTGTCCCCAGCTGGTGATCAGAATGCAAAAGCATCTAGACAACTACATATCAATCAACACCAGAAGAGATGAAAAGCAACAGGAGCCAAAATTTGCTACGTTCCCCTCTGCAGACTGTTTTTCTCCAACTATCAACTTAATTCAAGGAAGTCCAGTGGCCTGTATTACATGGGGGGGAGGAGAGGGGAAGTCAGGCATGATGATCCCAATGGCACCTTTGGGCCTTGAACTCTATGAATCTATACCTCTTCCCATGGCACATCACAGGCTTGGCACAAATTCCCACTTCCTGGGAGACAGCATGAAGTGGAGAGTGGGAAGAGAGGAAGGGAGCACATGGGAGAGGGGACGAGAGCAGTGAGAAGGGGTAGAGATCTGAGATGTAGGCAAGGGGAGAGTCATGTAGTGACACAGGGGTGAGGATGAGGAGCCTGAACGTAATGGGGAACTGAAAAGTTGCAGATACAATGAGATGTGGTCGCCAGCGAGGACTGGGACCGTCAGCACCAAAAGCAAAGGCTCTTCGACGTGAAGCTAAAAAAGCACCTGTTAGCTGTGAGCAAATTACAGGCTATTAGAGTTGGCTACTAGACGGAAACAAATTCACATATGAGATGATTTATTACCTAAGAACCCAGGTATCCTAACTGTTCCTTGCTCTAACCAGTCCCCTGCTGCTACCATTCGACCTCACTATCTCGCTTGCAATTGAATAAAGAACCCCAGTCGATGTATCATAGAGGCAGGAGAGAAACCCAGCCACTAGTAAGTATGTTCCAGAACTTCAGAGTGACTGGGCTGGACTGTGCATAATGGAGAGAGACTAAATCTTTTCCTCCAAAACAAGTACAGTGTAGAGTTAAGTTGATCACAGAGCAACTGCTGAACTGTAGGGGCTGGGTTACTAAATCAAGCTAACTGCAGAAAAATAAAGTTGTTTAGTCTGTGGCTATAATTTCTGGGAGAGTCAAGCTGCTTGTGCAAATCATCTATTCCTGCGTTCAGATGTTCCTCCCTTTCTATTCAGTATGGACAAGTTCAATACAGTGCCATGGTCCCTTTCTCCAGGACAGTCAGATCGGGTGTAATTACAGAAATTCTTTGTCTGTTCCTACCAGGGCAATCCAGGGTGCCGTCCCCCCTCTGCCCTGCCTGGCGTTCCCATGCTAGGACATAGTGCTGTTACTGAATCACACACTTGACTGCCCCTCCTTCCCACGCCAGGAACCTGACTCCAGCTCTTCCACACCTCAGCCTCCTGCAGCATAAAATGGACTGTAGGGCTGGTGTCCTTCCTTGTGTCAGGGCTGCTTGGCTCCACTCCATTGTAGCAAAGCGCCCCAATGCCTGTTTACGTGGCCTGGGAAGATCACCCCTGCGCAGGGGAGCCCTTGGTGGCAGAGCGCCACCGGGGAAGGCTGTTGTGCCACCTTCTGTGTTGTCCCTCCCTGCAACCAGGTTAGGGAGCATGTCTGGGGAATAGGGAAGGTAGCAGCGTCCCCTGTACCATAGTGATTCTGGGGCCCTTAGGTCCATTGGCAGCCAGTGTAACTTTCAGCAGCCCTCAGACTGCTCTAATTTATACTGGTGGGCCAGCCCTGTGCTCAACCTGGCGCCGAATCGGGGAGCGCACAGTTAATGAAAAGCCACCTATTTCCACAAACCCCTTTCCTGAGCTACACTGTGCACCCCTCCACCGCAGCCAAGGATGGGAGCGGAGATTTCCCCAATATTTCATCTTCCTGCGCCAGACGACAGCTCTCAGTGCACAGCAAATCCTGGGTCTGATTTCTAGCGAGTTTCATCTGCCCATCGATTTTCCCTCTCCCTTTCCACTCGTCTTCAGAGGACGCTGAAACAAACCCGGCTGTGCTCAGAGGATTGTCTCCCAATAGGGTATACAGGTACATTAATGTCCTGCAGCAATGCACCAGTGCCTTTGAGAATAAGGAAAGACTTTCTCTCCCCTCTGTGGGTTAATTGCCAGGCATAGCTAGCCAACGGGACATAACACATTGGTGCTACTAAACACTGTCACAGAGCCCTCTCTCTGACCAATACTTTTACACACACAAGCCTGAGCGTGGGTACGGGACACCACTGGTGTCACTGAAATTTGCTGAACAAAACAATCAAAGCCATATGGGAAGCAATACAATCCAGCAGAACACAGCTTTACTTTGCATAGCGGCTTCCATGCAAACTGCATCACAAGGCGCTTTGAGTTCAATGCTACAAGGCAGTAGGTGGTAAATGACTGCTCGACTGCCAATTCTTCAGATTCATGAGCCTCATCTCCCAAGCTAAAGTTTACAGGTCAATACATAAAGGATAACACAAAGCACAGGAAATGTCAGTTACACAAAGCACAGGAAATGTCAGTTACAGAGCTGGTCAACCACCCAACCAACCAACAAAAAAAGTAAAACACTTTCCCCCAAAATGGCTTTTTTATTTAAAAAAAATTCTCATGGGACAAAATTAGTTTCTGCTGAAATGTTTTGGTGTTTTGATAAAAAACAGAAACAAATTTTCCAGTTTTGTTTTTTTCCCTCTTTTTTTTTTTCATTTTGCCACTGGAGAAGGGGAGAGCAAAGGGTTCAGAGAGGATGAAAAAAGGAGAACATTTTTCTTTTCGGGGGGGAGGAGAAACTTTTTTCACAAAAAATAATCACTATTTCTTGACTAGTAATTTCCCCATCTGCTCTGAAGGTGGCAGGCCTGTCCCATCGCTGCACTTTGTGTACCAAGAAGCCCTGAAGTGGGGAAGGGTGGAGGTAACTGACTCTGTGAGGAATCCCCATCAGCCTCTCAGGCCAGATGACTGCAGAGCTAAAGGAAAGGGGGACGGATAGGTGTGTAGGGGGACCAGAGGTCCCAATTTTACAGGGACAGTCCCGATTTTTGGGTCTTTTTCTTATATAGGCACCTATTACCCCCCACTCCCGTCTCGATTTTTCACAATGCTGTCTGGTCACCCTATAGGTGTGCGACAAGCTCCCATCAAGGACGAGAAGGGGGACAGTTTCCCTTCTGGGAAGATTGAGACAGACATCTTCTCTAGCGCCAGAAATGTATGAGTGAAAATCTAGAGCAGGGAGGGGAGTTTCCACCAGGTTAATTCCCTGCCTCAGACACTGCCTCGTCGGAGTTGGCAGAGACATCTGTGGGTGGTGATGGAGAAGGGAAAGTGGGGAGAAAACAGGCGAATGAAGACAGCAACAGCTGGAGGGTGCACAGGGGACCTGCAGTTAAACTCGGGGGGAGGGGGAGGTTAAGGAATGGACTCCCCAGCTAGCAATTTATGGCCGGTATGGGGGCAAATCCCACCATCACTGTTTGTCTGAGAGAAGAGCCTAGAGACTCCAGCTGAGCTCAGGGCCCAATGCGCTCAGTAGTGTATGCACATATAGTAAGAGATAACCCTTGCCTTGAATATCTACAGTTTAATAGACAACGGCTTGGAAAGGAAGGATTACTATCCCCATTTTACAGATGAGGGGACTGAAGCACAGAGAGATTCAGAGCAACATCTTCTGTCCTACCATAAGACCGTGCTACCTCTCCAACACTGATGGAAGGGTTCCAGGGAAACCCCGCAAGTCCAGGCTGGGGGAGATTCCCCTGCTAGTGGGCAAAACTATCCCATCTCAGAGAACAATCTGGCTCGGTGTGTTTCGGCTCCTGTCGCCAGGACTGAGTGTGTGCACAGTGATTCATTTCTGTGGCAAAGGCTCTGTGTTGACATTCAGAGGAGCCTTATCGCAGGGCTCTGGTCCTTTGGGGCCGGGCTGTTCCGGCTGCTATAAGGGCAAAGCTTTTGTTCAGTTCTCACAAGTTAAGAGACGGCTGAGTGCGCATTAGAGCCGAGACTCCGGTATGAAGCGGCTGATCCTTTTGATGCTTTGCCTTTGGCTGGCCAATGGGTTGCAAAGGTAAGCAGGCTTCCTTGGCCTTTCCTCACTTCTCTGGGCACCCAGGCGACAGCAGCTCTAGGGTCAAGGCTCATTCCCAAAGACTCGTGGATTGTGGCAACGGTGAACGTTAAAACAAACAGCAGCCAGAACCGTGTGCCCAGGCTTTAAAGAGCACCAGACACAACGTTGCTGGGTGGGGATGGGTAGGCAGGTTGGGTAACATGATGCTCATGAAACTGACGGGGAGAGCACCAGTCAGACCCAGCTTTGTAGGGACCAAGCGGGGTTTCTGTTCCCATCAGAGTATCTCCTCAATGGCTGGTGAGATGGCTCCAGCGGATGGAGACAAAGCCCGGGGACCTGACTCAGAGGAGATGGTGGGTTAATATGAATTACCTGTTGGTAAATGGGTGTAAGAGTGTCTAAATGGATGTAATTCACTTGTGAAGGGGCCAGCAAAGAAGGACGTACCAATTGCCAGGAGCGGGGACCAAGCATAAACTCTACTACAGTGTTTTAACATTGACTTACACCTGCTTCCAACTCCTCAGCTAGTAAGCGATAACAATTTAGACTCCTTCACCATCGCTTACCTCTGCCTAAATTACAACTCACCTCTGCACTTGGTTCTAAGATTCAGGACTACTGGGCTCTAGTCCTGGCTCTGCCTGTGAATCACCCACGGGGCAAGTCCGCTCACCCCTTTGTATCTCAGATACAGGGCTGGCTCTAGGCACCAGCGTTCCAAGCATGTGCTTGGGGCAGCACTTTTCAAGGGGCAGCACTCTGTTTTGTTTTTTGATTGCTTGGGGCGGCAAAAAGCCTGGAGCCAGCCCTGCTCTGATATAAAGCAGGGATAACACCACCTCCTGGGAGGGCAGGGTTGAGAGTCTACACTGATGAGCATTTTAAAACACACTTTGGAGTTCTCAACTGAGCACTGCCCGGGAAGTGAAAAGAATCATCATTCAGTCGTAGTCGTTAGCGTCAGTGGGCAAAATGGATCTGGATTTCTCAACACTAACAGCCAGTCTCTGTGCTGATCTACTCCCCATGCAAACTCACTGGAGTCAAAGAGACACACCTTGGTGCCACTGAAGTCAATGGGTTTGGAGAGGGTGTAAATCAGAGAATAACTAGCCCCCAGAGCAAAGGACTAATTTACTCTTTGCATTGTGATCACACCTAGGAGCCTCAGTCCTCTCAAAACAGCAGCTCAACGTGCAGTCAAAAAAGCAATCAGAACATTGGGAATCATTAGGAAAGGGATAGATAAGAAAATATAGTGGCATTATGACATTTTCTATAAATCCATGGCACACCTGCACCTTTAATACTGCGTGCAGTTCGAGTTGCTCCCATATCAAAAAAGATATATTAGAACTGGAAAAAAATACAGAGAAGGGCAACGGAAATTATTAGAGTATGAAATAGCTTCCAAATGAGGAGAAATTAGAAAGACTGAGACTATTCAGCTTAGAAAAGAGATGACTAAGAGGGGATCTGATAGAGAGCTATAAAGTCATGCCTGGTATAGAGAAAGTGAATAGGGAAGTGTTATTTACCCCTTCACATAACACATAAACCAAGGGTCACCCAATGAAGTTAATAGGCAGCACTTTTAAAACAAACATAAGGAAGTATTTGTTCATACAATGCCCAGGAACTCGTTGCCAGGGGAAATTGTGAAGGCCAAAAGTATAACTGGGTTTAAAAAAGAATTAGGTAAGTTCACATAGGATAGGTCCATCAATGGCTCTTAGCCGAGATGGTCAGGGATGCAACCCTATGCTCTGGGTGTCCCTGAAAGTCTGACTGCCAGAAGCCGGGACTGGATGACAGTACATGGTTCACTTGATAATTGCCCGGGTCTATTAATTCCCTCTGAAGCATCTGGCACCATCCACGGTTGGAAGACAGGATACGGGGCTACACGGACCATTGGTTTGACCTAGTATGGCCATTCTTATGTAATGTCATAGATCAGGACCCCACTGTGCTGGGTGCAGTACAAAAAAAAGAACAAAAAAAGGTCCCTTCCCCCAAAGGCTTACAATCAAAGTAAATACCACACACCAGTACATGTGTGCCTTCTATCAGATGCCGTTCACTGAGTAGGCCAATCCACCTGTACTTCTGCAAGCCTTCTTTTAATTCGGGTTCCCTAGTTCCTGTTGCTCAGGCCCATGTTTACTGGGCCAATGCCTTCTTTCCCCAGGGTGCCCCTGAGGAGACACAAATCCCTGCGGAAAATCCTGAGGGAGCATGGGCAGCTGTCCAAATTCTGGAAGGCCCAGAAACTGGACATGATCCAGTACACGGAAGACTGCTCCGCCGTCCCAGAAACTAATGAGCCACTCATCAACTACCTGGATGTAAGTTACACAGCAAGGGGTGGGGGGGAGGCAGACTGGGGGCACTGCTTTGCAGAAATCACTGAAAAGCAACACAGGAAGCAGAGAGCGCACATTATTTTGCATGAACAGCCTTGAATGCCCTACATCCTCACCCTTGAGTTCAGCTCCTGTTAAACAGAGTCTGAGCACAGCCAACAATAATACAATAGTGTGCCATAGTTATCTGTCTGCCCGACTTTTTACTGGTCTTTTGTCCTGTAGGTATGTGACTTGTGAATGTAATGTTGATCCCATACAAAGGTCTCCATTCAGTGTATATTATACACACACACACACACAAATCCCACTTTTCTCCTAATCTTCTGGGCATGAAGCTAGTGACAGTAGCCTAGAGCCAAGAACCAAAATCCCCTCCAAAACTAAAATACAATCATACAAGTAGAGCAGGGTCCAAGCCAGAAGGTTTAGACCCAGAGACCAACTTTCCCAGTGGTTGGGGGTATTTCCCGGATCTGAGGTCTTAGTCTGGCCTGTTATAGTGTCAGTGGTTGTGACATTTGGTTCTAAGCATTCCTAAAGTTCAGGACATGTTTGGATCTTTATGGGGATTCTGCTCAGGCCTGTTCCCGTTTCTGCCGATGCCCGTGGGAACTGGGCCACTGAGATTGTCGGGAGCAGGCCGGAGTCCACAATCATTGTCCATTTTCATTCTGGATTTGTTACCATTTTTCTAGGCTCTTGCTATATCTGGCTCCCGCTTTCCCCCTAGCATCATGCTGCAGTATCCCCCGCATGGTGTCAGCCATTCCAGAAACAAAGTCAGCCCATTGCAAACATCCATCCCATAGCTATCCCCCTGGAGCTTGGCTCTGCTGCGGTTTCCCATGGTGCCTATGCCTGTTGCTTTGCTCTTTGTCTAGATGGAGTATTTTGGACAGATTTCTATCGGGACCCCTCCTCAGAATTTCACAGTGTTATTCGACACTGGCTCCTCCAATCTCTGGGTTCCATCCATCTATTGTGTCAGCAAAGCCTGTGGTAAGTAGTGATTCCTTAGCTGTATATTGCTCCTGGACATTGGCTGGGGTAGAGTAGAGAGACTGGGCCTGACTCTCCACTCAGCACCAAAGTAAATCAAGAGAAAATCAAGTGAAGTCCGTGGAGATAGACCACTGTAAATGTGGGGGAAAGGGGCAATCAGCCTTGAGGTGCTTAGAGAAATTCCCCTCTTCATGGGCACCTTACTAGCTTCGCTGAGCCACTGCTTGGCAAATGCAGGCACAATTCAATATGCTCCGAAAGAGCACAAAGTGAATGCACCAGCATGGAACCCAGACCATCTGCACTGAAATCAACCAATAGGAAAAAGGGATGTAACAAAAACGGAACCCCTTTGTCATGCACAACTGTGTGGTAGGTCCTAAAAAAAGAAAAATACATCTGTTTTGTTACAAGCTCATTGCATGTGATTGCAATGGTACTAGGCAGCCATCCTGGAAACTACAGGTTAATCGAGACTGCAGCCTTAGTTCTGGGCAGCAGTCCCAGGAATTCAGCTTCGTCGAACACTTGGTGCTGGTTCTGGGCAGCTGCAGCAGTGGTATTTTCCGGGTAATAGGCTGTGCTCAAGGATCTGGGCCAGTGGCGCTGCAGCTTTCAGGAGTGGGTTGATCAGTAGGCAGGCTCCTAAGGAGACAGATCATTGCACAACACATGTGTATTGTGCCTCAGAATTTCTGTCTGTGCCGGACACCAGATGAGGGAGCGATAGATTATTGGGACATGGATCAGTTAATGTATAATTCCTTAGCAGCCAGGGAAAGGTCAAAGGAGCCTCAAAGGGTTGTGTTGTTGTCGGGGAGAGGGGGTTGTCCGTTTTGTCTAATTATAGATGTTGGCTCCACTCCCAGTTAAGACTCTCAGGTGGGCCTGGGATACTTACAACTGATCTTGCGCAAGTGGCCACTCTGATTCTGAGTGTCTAGCATAAAGGGTATCAGGCTGGACACCCAAAAATGGAGGGACCCCAAATCAATGAACACTTTTCATAGGGTTGGCCCTAATCATGACAACTCGGTGCAACATGAAACATTGAAAATATATTTATAAAGAACTGAGAATTGTGTGGAGAAATCACTTACTGGATTATGTGGAGACCAGGATTCCCTTTTACTCCAACCCACTGCTTAGCACAGGAAAGGAGTTAGGGAGGGAGGAGGAATAGGTGGCTTTATGCCACCCTTTGTTCTCATTGTAGCCCATGATATAAATTAGAGCAGCCAAAGGGCTGTTCTAATCTATACTCTGCTTCCAATAGCCCCCTCCTCCCTGAGGGCTAAGGGAAGCAAAGAATACTCCGGAGTGCAGCTATTCTCTGCCTAAGCCTCCTACGCTGGGGGTGGGATTGGAAGAGGAGCTGGCTTAGTGCTGTTCTGGTAGCAATGCACCACTGCCTGGGTGTATTCACCAGGGCCTGCTTCTACCCTTTCTACTACTCCTTTATGATCTCAGAGTGGAAGAGAGCATCAGGCCTAGGGTTTAAGTAGGCAAGTCACTTTCCCTCTCTTGTGTCTCAATTTCCCCAGCTGTAAAATGGGGATAATAATACTGACTTCCCTGTCTCACAGGAGTGTTGTGAGGATAAATTAGGTAACTATTGCACAGTGATTTGAAAACTTAAAGTGCTATCAAGTTCTTTCAATAATATGTTTACTTGCAGCACTTTATGCAGCCATTAGATGACTCCATATCTAGCATAGAGTTCCATATGGGTAGTGGTGATTGGTGTAAACAGAACACAATGCTGGAACTCAAGCTCTGTGGAAACCTGTTTCTTTATGTCTACAAGTTGTAGCTGTTTTCTTTAATAAACCACTCCTCTTTAAGACAAACTGTAACTGGATATATGACGGTGCTAAGAATTATTATTCTTTGTAATAAAGAAAATACATCTCTAAATGCTCACATTTTGCTAGAGCTCTTTTATTTACAAGTTAACCTGACCATTCCATTGCATAGAGTAATTTCAATTGCCTCGTTTTTTTTTCTGTGTTTGGACAAAACCTAGCACAAGGGGGTCCTAGTTCACAGCTAGAGCTCCTAGGTGCTACAGTTATGCGAGCAATAACAGAGGCATCTTGTTTTACTACAGCTGTGCATTCCAGATTTCACCCATCAGATTCCAGCACCTACAGTGAAGTTGGGACTCCCTTCTCGATTCAGTATGGGACTGGTAGTTTGTCGGGAATCATCGGATCAGATCAAGTCACTGTGAGCAGAGTTCGGTTTTCTTTAGAAAAATTAAAAAGGTTCTACTCCCATTTTCTCTCCTGTCCATGGCACTGTGACTGCAGGACATTATTTGGTCACCATGTGAGCCCATCTCCCATTGTTCTTTCCTGGTAGGGCACCATGACTGCAGAACCTTTCCTGGTTCAGCTCCCAAGGAAGTCAGTGGGAATGGAGGGCATTCTGCACTTTGAGGGAGGTGCTCAGAGCATTGCAGGATTGGGTCCTCCGGCCATGCCTGTTGTAAATGAGTGGATTCCTCACCCCACTCCTGACACCACACACACACACACACACACACACACACTTACAACTGATACAACTAAACCCCACTTATCCACCCCTTCTCCCCAAGGGTGCCTTCATTCTTCATGAAAATAACCAAGACCTAAGGCAGGACTCAGCTTACAAACATGAGCATTAGCCCCCTAACGCCCTTCGGAGTGGGCTGATCAGAATTTCTACCTGCAGGAACTCCTGCCTTTCTCTTTAGCTCGCTGCAGAGTGAACTTTGAACTTTTATGTGCTTGCTTGGAGCCAATGAGACATACCTCATCTAATTACCAAGATGAGTCAGCATAATCGCTTTGCACTTCACAACAAGGTGCTACACGCTGAAAACCTTCCTTTCCTGTTCTCTCCTGTTATGACACCATGACCTGGCCTCCAGAAGACCAACTTCTTCCTATTCTTTCCTGCTGTGGCACCATAAGCGGCCTGTTGCTGCGCCTTCTGATGAAAGGTCAGAAACAATAAGTAGCGTTTCTTTCCCCTCTAGGTTGAAGGCATCACTGTCAGCAACCAGCAGTTCGCAGAGAGCGTCAGCGAGCCAGGAAACACTTTTCTGGATGCTGAGTTTGATGGGATTCTTGGACTGGCCTATCCGTCGCTGGCTGTGGATGGGGTTACCCCTGTGTTTGATAACATGATGGCACAAAATCTAGTGGATCTGCCAATATTCTCAGTCTACATGAACAGGTGTGAACACGATTCTGTACAAAATGGGCTACGGCCTGATGGTCAGGCCTTGTTCTCAAGGGAATTGGGAACAGGCTGGGCCCAAAGAGGGCTGTTAAAACAGGAATGGGTTTTTTACTTAGATTGTAAGCTTTCTGGGGCAGAGACTGCCTCTTTGTTCTGTTTGTACAACGCCTGGTGCAATGGGGTCCTGGCCCATGACTGGGGTTCCCAGGCACTATCCCAATACAAAGAATGAACAACAACATGAAGTATTTTGGGGAGAAAACTAATGGATTACTGTAGTTTAAAGAGCTAAGTGCACAGTAATAGGATTATATAATGTGAAATGCTTCTGCTAATGGAAAACCCAGATGTACCAAATCCTCTTTTCTCCAGGAACCCGGATTCCTCTGTTGGGGGAGAACTATTATTTGGTGGCTTTGATCCTTCTCATTTCAGCGGGACTCTGAACTGGGTACCAGTCACTAAACAGGGATACTGGCAAATCCAATTAGACAAGTAAGTGTCTGTGTGGGGTGGGGATTCCCCGCAATGGCGGCTGGGGTGGGGGTGGCACTGGGTGAGCACAGATTAGAGGTAAACTGTGTAACTGTTAAACCCTGTCAATTCACAACAGCAGCAATCCAAAGCCACTCATCCCCTAAACTACATGCACTCTCCCAGGACCTCGGTGCCATGATCAATCAATGGACAAAGGGATTCACTTAGGAAAAAGGATGCTCCCAAACCTCCTGCCTTCTCTGGCTCTTGAACAGAGAAGAAGGATGGTCCTGTGCTTAGGACACTAGCTTGGGGCATGGAAGAACCAGTTCCCAGCTCTGTCACACACGCCCTGTGTGACCTTGAGCAAATCACGTTGTCTTCCGTACCCCAGTTCCCCATATATAAAGTGAAGATAATAGTCCTTCCCAGGGGTGTTGTGAGGTGCACAGATACTGCAGAGACTGTGTGTTGGGGGTGTCACATGAGCACGTAACAGACAGAATTGCATCTTATGTTTTGAAAACCAGGTCTGTACTGAACTAGGTTTTCCTCCCGTCTAGGGTCAGTTTTCAAAAAATGCTCAGCACCAGATTTCCACAGCACACAGCCTCCAGGATGACACTGGTGGGCAGATTTTCAATAGCTCTCAGCACCCAACATGCCTGGCTCTTGCAAAAAGCTGGCCAACATTGGGGAATGAAAAACAGAAATGTTCTCTCAAAAATAGACTTAAATAGCCCAATATACGTACCTTGTTGATTCTTCATCTCTGCCTAGAAGCAATGTAATGTCCTAGGGTTTGTCCAGAGACCTTAACCATAGAAAATGTAAAATATTTAAGGAAAAGCCTCGCTTATATTTTATGTAAATGATTTAAAGTAGCTAAAATCTCCATTATTGATCAGCAGCCACAAGAATCCAACTTTATTATAACCTGCAAGGCATACACGTAACACACTTGCAAAGGGCAATTTGTCCCCACCTAATGGCTGGGCCAAACAGAGAAACAACAGCCTACTAACTTCTACCAATGAAGAAATAATTCCTTTAGCTGAAGTAATAGAGACCTGTGCTTTGATGCTGCAGGCCCTGAGTTCAGTTCCTGGTGTTGACCAGTTTTTGTTTTATATACACAGAAAGCAATTCTGTGAATTAGTTAATTGTGCTCTCCTATCTGAGCGCCTCGCAGACACCAGAGTAACCATCAAGCAAAGTCTCAGTACTTACTCTCTAACCACATGCACAATCTTATCAGACTATCCCACTGACTCTGGAATGGTCACAGTTCTGATGTGCTCTCAGCCATGCGCTGGGTCAGTGGGGAGAGGAATGCATTTCCCATAGACCCTTTCTCCAATGCTTGTTCCATTTCCTTTTCCCCAGCATACAGGTGGGCGGGACAGTTGCTTTCTGTGCAGAAGGATGCCAGGCGATAGTAGACACCGGGACCTCTCTCATCACAGGTCCTTCCAAAGAAATAAAAGAAATGCAAAATTATATTGGTGCAGTGCCCACGGATGGTGAGGTAAGCCAATGTGAGATGGGCAGATACCACATTTCCTGGATGCAGGAATTCTTGTCTCCCCATGCTAGATTTCCAACCCGGATATAACTCCTCAAACAAAATATTACAGAAATATTTGAAGTTTGGCATCTCTGCTGGAGACAAGTAAAGGCTCTAGGTTTCAAAAGGCCTGATCAGACCCATATAATATGTCAGCATACAGCCCCAGTAAAGAGATAAAGGCACTCGCTATTGAAACCCTGCCTTTATCATTATGCCACTGAATACCACATGCTCATATCCTTACTGCAAGTCCTAAGGCCTCAGAGACACACAGCCTTTCCTATATGTCACCTGGGGTCTCTGTATATAAACACTGCTGTCAAATTTCAATTAAAATCTGGATGTAGCTATCCTTCCCTGTCCCCTTAAAAGCTACAAGTACTCTTGCTGGCCTATTCCCTTTTGTGTAAGACAATTATTAATGTTGCAGGACTGCAGCATTTAGAGATTAACAATATAGATCCATGTGCTCGTATGGGAGACAGCATGGCTTAGAGAACAGAGTCCTGGGTTGAGAACCAAGTAATGTAGTTCTATCCTGATGCTTCTTTGCTGGGCACGTCCCTTACCCTCTCTGGGTCTCATCTGTAAGGGGCATTGGGTGTTGTAACAGCTTCCCACCCAATGCAGCGTTATTCCCTGTTGTACATTTACCACCATCCAGCAGCAACTTAGTACATTTTACATGAAATCAGGACTGTGTTTTTTCCCAGGGTTTGGGGTTGTTTTTTCCAGAAGGCTCCTTCTGATAGAAGGCCACTGACCCATGACATTCACCTCCATTGAGAGTATATTGACATACGGTAGCATCACTGCTAGCTAGAGGAAAGTTGGCTTGGGCACGCCTACATGAGCTGGAATCACACCTCTGAGCTTCATGCCTACCCCTAACCCATACAGCTGCCAGTAACAAGTCAAAGGACTAGCTCCCAGGGTCAGCTGCTTGGGAAGGGGAGAACTGTATTAGGCTTTCTGGCCTTTGGAGTCAGCATGCCAGGTAAGCTGTCCCTGCAACCGGCCCTTGGCCAATCTGTGTCATGTCTGTCACTTTGCAGTACGCCGTGGAATGCAACAACCTGAATGTGATGCCTGATGTTACCTTCACCATCAATGGGATCCCATACACGCTCAGTCCCCAGGCCTACACCCTCATGGTACAAGCATCTTCCTCATTCTAAAACTGGCATGACAGCATGCGTCCCCAGTTTCCCTTGTAGGCTTATGTTCAATCCAGCCTTGAGATGCGGGCTGCGCTAAATGCAGTCCCATTTTTAGCTCAGGCAGGAAGTTGGGAAGCACAAGAGAGCCTCCAGCCTCTAATGTTCACAAGATCAATTGCTGTTCTGTAACAGTTCGGACTCTGAAAGGGGCGATAGGGAGTGTGGTCTAATGGTTAGCGCAGGGTGGTGGGAGTCAGGACACCTGGGTTCTGTTCCCAGCTCTGGGAGAAGCGTTGGAGCATGGGAGTGGGTGCTGTATGTCCTGGAATCTATTCCCAGCATTGAGTTGGTGGGGATCAGGTGGTTATAGCAAAGCGAGTGGGAGGCAGGAGTCTTAGAATCAACTCTCAGAGGGGTGTGTGGTTTGGGTACTGGGCTGGTAGTTAGGATTCCTGCATTTTCTTCCTGGCCTTTCTAGAAAGGTGGAATTTGTTCTCATATTCACAATTCCTCTTCCCCTTAGGATAATAGTGACGGCATGGCATTCTGCACCAGCGGCTTCCAGGGGCTGAACATGCAACCACCGGCTGGGCCACTCTGGATTCTGGGTGATGTTTTCATTGGCCAGTTTTACTCGGTCTTTGACCGTGGAAATAACAGAGTTGGGCTGGCACCAGTTGTCCCTTAAGGCAGTGTTTCCTAATGGTCAGAGTAAGGCAGTGGGAGTCAGTGTAGAGCTTGTTTCTATTCCTGGCTTTGCCACTGTGTGACTTTGGGCAAGTAACATCATGTATCTTTGTGCCTCAATTTCCCCACCTGTAAAACAGGGATGATCATACTGACCTCCTTTGTAAAATGCTTTGGGATCCTTGGCTGACAAGCACTACAGAAATGCAAAGTGTAGCAGGAGGCATTTGTGTAACCAATACAAAAATGTCTTTGGTAACTTTGTTAAAGCCAGTTTACAGATTTTGATTTTGCCCTTGAATCAATGGAGATTTTCATCAAATAAAGAGGATTTCAATTCTCATTTCACATCTAAAGATGCAACAATCAAACTGAATTAGATTTGGAAACTACTGCGGAAAATATGGCTGGCTTCAGTAGGCTGAATTGTGCACGGTGCCATCACCCTTCACCCCCATGAATTAAAAGCTTTGGATATGCCGGAAATAATACCTCATGGGTGTCTCTGTGTTAGCAGCCTCTTCATTGGACTGGGAAGAACCTTGACTGTGCAGGAGGGGGATATGGTGGCCAAAGCTACCACAACTGAGGAGGAAGTCTTTTTGTTATGTTGTCTGATTGTCTTTAGGCTGCAATTTTCAAATGAGCCCAAGAGACTCCCAAGAGAGGAGCATGAGTTCTACTGAAAATCAGTAGGAGTTGGGTTTCTACCTCTCTGAGGTGCTTTTGAAAACCTTTAAAGGTCACATTCTGTGGTAAGGGGCAGAGCTAGATGGAATGTTCCGAATGAAAACCTGATACTTCAGCTAGTTTTGCTGAGGTTGGTGAACACCTGGGCAAAATGCGGAACAAGTCTGAAGTGATCCTGGGGTGTTTATGCTTTGCAAGGTGCCCATTCAACTGGTGCTTTCCAGTGAGTTTTGCTCTGAGTGTCTGGGTTATTTCCCGAGATGTAGGGACGGTGCACGCACTTTCAGAGTGAGAGTGGGTAAAGAAAGCTTTGGGCCAATCTCCGCAAACAGACAGCATTGCGGTTGGCACAGCTGGAAAGATGGGTTCTAAAATGGGCAGCGCTCTGCAAAAACAGGCAACCATTATCAAAATCTGTGTGTGTTAGGGGTCAGCCTGCCACTCACAATGATGTCCGGAGCATGTGACTTGTTAATGGTGAGCATAGGGCTTAGAGAATACATTTAGCACCCACAGCTCACACATGATGTATCTTGAGAAATGCATGTAAGTCAGCAGAAAACAGAAGAGAGGGGAGGGTTATTATTAGCGTGTCTTTTCTGAGATTTTCACTCTTGTGTGGAAACAACTCCCTTTAACTAATAGCCAGCACAAACTGACACAGCAAATAGACCCTGTGTCAGCACATCCTAAAAATGGAGGATATCCAAGAGCAGAATTAGACATGGTGGATATTAGACATGAGCCTGAACCAACCCCCTGGATCCAGACACCTGTGAAACCAATCTGGAAGGGTATGCCTATCTTGTTCAAATACAGTGACTGTGTTGCTATCAAACTCATTTGTCATTGTGTCTGTCAACCACAATTCATTCCTGCACTCACTCCACTGCTAGTGGCACTTTGTCCAGGCACATTGCTAAATACGGTACCATAAAATGCCGTGCAACCATGTCTTCTAACATTGCCAGCTACGAATCCTGATTAGTATACAGAGATATTTGTTTCCCTGCCAAACATGAGTTACCAGGCATAACTCCACCACAAATGACAAGAGGCAGCAGTTGAAAGTTGCTTCGTATTGAAGCTCTCAAGCTCGATAGTGTACAGTGGGATTGATTGCCCAATACCATACTTAGCCACCCAGTACTGTGGCTGAAGAAACACTAGCCAGATAAGCATCCAGCAAGAACCAAGAGATGGGATGCCCTAAACCCATTAATTAGAACCTTTTGGAGCATTGAGGTTTGTCTCCTATTCCAGTAGGGGGGAAGAGAGAGAGAGAGAGAGATACACAGACAGACAGACAGACAGACAGACACTCTCATAGGCATCCCTATTTTTCCTTTGAAAGGTTCACAGAAATATAGATGTTAATGCTGCTATGGCCCTGGGTGCCCTAGAAACACAGAGGAGGAGACCCATGTAGTCCTACCCAGTCCCTCTTACCCAGTAATGCAAGATTGTTCCCCATAGCTCATTTCTCAGTGTTTTGCCCCAGTAAGCTTTAGCTAGTCCAAGCAATGGCGCTTCCACCTTTTCCCCTAGGAGTACTGCTGATTGAATAATGAGTTGTGAAAAATATGAATGGCGATTGTACACCTTTTTCTCCTGCAGTTCTCCATGAGGAAGGGTTTCTTTTATTCCACCAGCTCCATTGAGAGGTCGTGGAAGCACTTGGGACAAATCACTGTCAGGAAACTTTCCCTGATTCTTAGCAAAAAAAAATAAAATAAAAGTTCCTTTTCTTATCCCTAATTGACCTGTGCACACTACACTAAATAATTCCCTTCCTGTCTATGCCTTTTCTTCACCACTGTAGTTCTACTGATGGGAACTGTATGGGAGACAGGGTTCAGGCAGCTGCCAACTTTTCAACCATCGTGTCTCCTGGCCCTGCTCTGAGCAGGGTCAGATGGTCTGGGGTGGTGGGACTTCTCCAAAGCCCTGAGTGCTGGCCTAATCTTGGTCCCATTGAACTCAATGGTGACGCTTCCATTGATTTCAATAGAAGCAGAAAGAGGCCAATGAGTATTTGAGACATTCCCACCCCGTGGTGGTTAAAACACCATCTACCCATGTACACCAGAGCTACCGTGATTGCTACCACTGCCAGAGCGGCAGTGGTGGAAAATTTTAAGAACAGACTAGAATGGAGATAGCCCTCGGGTGAGAGCTCACCTGATGGTGGTGGGCACGGATCAGCATTCACTTCGCACTCCCCGCCAGTACCCAGCCCAAGCTGGGGAAGCTAATGATGCAACCAGCGGACCAGATTCAGTGATGAATCCTGGCCATGTGCCACCTGAGCACGTTGTGTGTACACTAAGAGGACAGTCTAACAGTGCTAGGTGTCTCGTGAAAAAATCTCTCTTTGGGATTTCTGTGGCCCCCACTGTATCTCAGCATCTCACAAGCTTTCCTGTGTTTATTCTCACAACACCCCTGTGAAGTAGGGCGGTGCTATTATCCCCAATGTACAGATGGAAAGCAATGGAAGTTAGGAGCCTAAATATCTTTGTTGGTCTGGGCCTGTGTAACTCCAAGGTCACACAGGGAGTCTGTGGCAGAACAGAAAGTTCCCTGAGTTGTAGCCTTACACCCTAACCACTGAACCAGCCTTCCTCACTAGCTCCCTAGAAACGCCCGTCATGTTTTAGAGATGTTGTTCTCCACCATCCTGCGACTGACTTAGTTATTTAACCACACCCACAAAGACTGTCATAATCAGCTGAAGATGTCCTTCAAATGAGTCACATTGCGGGATACTCAGAGAAAGGATGGGGAAGGCAGCAGAGTCTGGTAGGACACCACTGGTAGGAGTTAGACCAGGCAGGAGGATGTTGAGAAGCAGAAGTGAGAGCTGGAGCCACAACTGTTCAGCGCTCCCTGAGTCACTTCAGATTAGTACATAGTGAACATCTCAACATTTGAAAGGAGAAGTAACTGGAGGGTGAATTGCTACTGGGTCCTAGGCTTGAGGCAATCCCAGTCACGAGGCATGTTGCAGTGATTGACCTCAGAGCCTGGGATGGAAATGGATCCATCAGCTGACTCAGTCTAGGCAAAACATGTCCATTCAGCTCAGCATGGCTGAGCATGTGAACTGCAAAGAGGCCAGAAGTAGCCACAGAAAGGGTCAAAGAGAGCCTGGCCAGGCCAGGCTTATGGATAGATTACTACTGGAATATCTAGCTGCCAGGTTTTTGCTGGTGAAATGGTGATGGTCAGAGAGCAATCCTTTGAACAAGGCCTGAGGAGGAGGAAGGTCAGCACTGAAAAGGTAGACTTGGGAAAGGAAGACTCCAGAGCTTTGGGAAAGGATGTGGTGAAATTCTAGGGCCTGGCAAGGCAACTGTAGGGATTTAGAACCTAATCCAAAGGCCACAGTATTTCCATTGGTAGTAATGGGTTTTGGATCAGGACTTTAGGGCACAACCTAAGGCCAGGGCAACTTTGGGAGCAGATGAGAGAGAAGATCACCACCACCTGCCAGAGGAGAGTTCTCCAGAGTGCAGGAGGGTGCCTGCTAAATCCTGCCTCGGGTGCCATGGGCCCATAACATGCTGCATCATCTGCTGCGTGCGCATGCCACGCTCTGGGCTGGCATCGTTTTGAAAGCATGCGTTGTGTCCTTTGCTGTTTACAGAACAAGAACAATGTGACGAGCCCACAGGGGCACAGTTAGGCCCCACATCACCATACACAAGCGTGCCAGGCCTAGCGATAGGCATATTGCCTTTCTGATTGGTTTTTGTTCGCTTCTAAACGATAGAATACAGTGCGCTCCAGTAGACAGCTCACAAACTATTTAAGGAGTTGCTACCCGGTTCCTATACAGCATAGCATGGCCGTGTAACAAGGAGCAAGGACACGCCTTCGATCTGCATGGACAAGGGGTAAACTCCAGGTAAGCTGCCCCGCTACCCTTGTTGCCCAGTGCTCAGGGCTATACGAGCGTTTGATTGGGAGGGTGCCAGACTCTGCAGGACTGGATTGAATCCCACACAGAGTCGTTTCCCTGTTCTATCTAATCTTTAATGTATTTTATTTACCCTTGTAATGCCTGGGAGGTGGGACGGTGCTATCACCCCATTGCACAGATGTGGAACGGAGGCACAGAGAAACTTTGCAAGTTCCCCAAGGTCACACAGAGAGTCTGAGGGACAGCCTGGAATTGAACCAAAGTCCCAGCCTAGCACCCTAGCCCTTGAAACACCCTTCCTCTCTATCGTTGCCCGGGCTCTCCTCAGTCCTTCTTGGTTTATTTTAACTCTTTTCGATTTCTTGTTGTTCGAGGGGGGAAAAAAAATCACCTATCTGAGTCTGTTTCTTTTTTTCTGTTGAGTCATACGACAGTCACGCTGGCTGTGAAATTGCTGAACTGCCTGGGCCAAGTAGTAGTACCCCTTTATGGGGAACTGATCTGTGTGTGTAAAAAAGCAGAGCACGTGCTTTTCGGTAGAGTCAGTGCTTGTAAAAGAGACTTTCAGCTTGGTTTGCAGCATGGTTAGGCCAGTGCTAGGCTAGGAAAAACTAGACCGGTAATTCCCCACTTCTGGGAGCGGTAGAACAGGCAAGATCCGGTGTTTTATCGCTGTGCTGTCTGCCCCAACCTTGACTCCATTCCTCAGGATGAAGAGAAGGATTTCCAGTCAGACAGGCCCCAAAACTGTGCTTTTTGAGGCGGGAAAACCCTTCACGAGGAGCCTGTCTCTTCCTTTGAAGCACCGGGGGCTGGCTACATGCTGGGTAATAACATGAGAACAATCCAGGTTTCTAAAACTAAACTGGCTCTTCGTTAAGAGAACGAGTTACAGAGATGGTGCAACTACAGCTAGCATTCCAGCCATGTGCACACAGACTGGCTTCCTGGTAACTCTTCCCTCCAGGTTCCATGCAGGTTGCTCAAGCCACTGTCAGAGGCACAATACTGGACTAGATGGGCCACAGGCCTGATCCAGTCTGGGAATGCCCAAAGTATCTGCAAGAGTCACTTGCAATCAGTGAACTTCTCCTGCCACACACCTGTGCTTTCCCCAAATTTAACAAAGAGTATAGGGTGCCCTCCCCCGGCCTGTGCATGACTCATTGTGCTGCTGCTATAGCCAGGAGACAGCTCCCACACCCGCCCACATAGCACAAGACGGCTAGAAAACCAAATCCAAACACTGGTTTCAACAAGGAAGTGTCAAGAGTCAGCAGAAATAGAAAAAGGCAGTATGTACAGAAGTGGCTCCAGGTTACAGGGCCCCTGCATGAATTCAGATCGGAGGGCCCGTAGGCAGACCTCAGTAGCAAAGCTAGACCATGTGGGGAAATGCTGGTCCTTAAGGGACATAAGCGATCAATTGCCAGCCAGGTAGGGCATAAGGGAGACCTGGGGAGAGTGGTTTCCCTAGGTTCATCTTCCTGGATGTGGGAGGCTGGGATAGGTAGTTGCTCAGAGACAGGACTCCCCATAGCCAGTACCCTTGTCTGACACACCTGGCAAATGCCACAGGCTTGTCCCAGCATGCAGAATGATAAAGAACAAACACCTTTAGTATTACATACCTTAGGCACTCCCTCCTCCAGGAAACACCCATCTCTTGGTGGAACCTGTGTTGGCCACCTCAGTGTTTGCTCTCAGATTGGATCAGACATGCCCTGAAGAAGTTCTCTAGTGTACAGCTCACCCAGCAAGGCGTTCTCCAGGAGCAGCCACTTGTAGTTCAGATCAGAATCACCGTCCGTCCTTATGCACACTCGGATTGTAGCTGGGCTCAGGGAGAGATTCCACCCATGCAGCAGTGTGGCATACAGTTAGGTGCCCCAAGAGGGAAGGGGCTTGCATCTCTGGGAAGCATCATTCTTTAGCCAGGAGATACTGAACTAGATAGATCATTGGTCTGTTCCACCATAACGGCTCCTGTTTGCCGACATCAGAAGTCATGCCGATGGGATACTCATATTTTCCTCTTGACGTGACTATAGTTCAGGTTACTGGGAGTATCACACAATTGGAGGCTGAATTCTCTCCTTTTTAACCCTTTGTGCCAATGTAAATAGCTTGACATCCCTAGTGACTGACTCCTCTATTGGAGGCAGGATTTCTAGTGGACAGGAGTACTGGATGTGGAGTCCGGAGAGCTGAGTTCTATTCCCTGCTGTGTGACTTCCCTTCTCTGTGCCTCAATTTCCCCATCTGCAAAAAGGAGATAATGCAGGTTGCTTTGCGATCCAGAGAGCCGGGACAGCACAGCACAGACAGCCCTACACCTTGACTTACCAATATGCCTCAAACCTGCTCTGAAGAGCAGTGCAGTCTCTGCACCTGTTCAACCCTTGGCCTCTCTGCTGAGGTTGCCAGCAGAGTGGAAAGAGGTGGAAAGAGTGAGGTTGACAGCAGTGCACCAGGAAATGGACTGAGGCCAGGTCCACACTACAAACTTCTGCCAGAATAGCTATGTCACGTCGCGGTGTGACCTCTGACCAGGAGCAGCGCCAGGGTTTTTGCTGCCTTAGGCGGCAGTGCTCCTCCTCCGAGCATTCGGTGGTGGGGGTCCTTCCGCTCCACGTCTTCGAGGCACTTCGGCGGCAGGTCCCGGAGCAAGTGAAGGACCCGCTGCCGAATTTCCGCTGAAGACCCAGAGCAGAAGGACCCCCCGCCGCCAAATTTCTGCTGAGGGCGGCAAAATGCCGCCCCCCAAATCCTGCCACCCTAGCTAACCGCCTAGGGTCGCCTAGTGGAAGCACCGGCCCTGCCTCTGACCGACACAGGTGTGCCGACAAGGGTCACTACTATAGATGGGGTTATACCAGCGAAAGCGCAGTTTTGCTGGTATGAGCTGCATCAACACTAGGAGTGCTTTGCTGGTGTAATAGATCAGTACAACTCTACCAGCAAAATGTTCCTAGTGTAGACACAGCCTCAGACTCACCTGATAGCCATCAGTTGGTAACAGCTCTCTTACCAACCTGGGCTGGCTCACTTGGCCTTATCGGTACAGGCGAAGCCCAGGCCAGGGAGTTGACTCTGCAGGACTCAGGTGACAATGGCAACGTAATCTGATGTTTTGTTTTGTTTTCAGCACTGAATAATCTCACAACAAACCTGGCAAGGGCAGCAGAGAAGATGCGCTGGGTGTCCCTGAGCAGCAGGATGAGTTAGAAAACAATTAGGAAAAGTCCAACCTTATTTCCTCCCTCAAACTCCCAGTGTTCAGAGCACCATGCCCCGTGAGTACAGAGGCAATGGGGAGAGGGTTTGCGTCCACAAAGACAGCAAGGTTTTAAAAATGAAGTACCCGTCAAAATGGAGCTAAAATAGGAGGTTTGTCTGCAGATACGGTAGCAGGGATTCATCCAGGGCTGTAAAGTGCTGGACAGTTAATTGCTTCCTAACTCTTTCAGTGGCCAGGCAATTCACTTTAAACTTTAGTTCCTCCTTCACGCAGATGTACCCTGTTCAAATCTCTGCGTGCAGGAAATTCCTTCAGAGGCACAAAATCTGATTATCTCAACCCCTTTTCGCTGATGTCATTTCTGGACTGCCTCTTTAGCAACCTTCCCCCTGACTCTGACTGCTGGCAAAAAAGCAGGGGAGAGAAAGGGAAAGAGAAATATACGCTCAGACAATCTGAGAGTTCTCGGAGACTCCTCTCACTTGACTCTTTCCTCCTCAGGAAGCTAAGTAAAGGGAAGAAAGCAAGAGCTTGTGCAAGCACCGAGGGCTAGAGCCGATGGCCTCCGGTTGCCACTAGAATCCTTTCAGGCTGGAGGAGGAGATCACAGGATGAATGCCACAGTCAGTAAGTGTCTTTTGTTTGCCCCCTTTGTTTGCTGTTGTGAAATTCCCACAAGTGGTGGTTTGGATTGAACTTGTAGGAAAGCCGGTGGGATCTGATAAGTAACAGCCTGCTCTCTTGAACAGGCAAATCAGGTTTTGCAAACTCCTTTTTGAGTTAATAGACAAACAAAGGTTTCCAGATATGGCAAAACAACTGGTGACTTTTGGATTTCTAGACACGGGCCAGCACCAAGAGACTGCAGTGATGGGTGGGTGCTCCCTGAATGATTAGAGAGATTGAGAGATAGTGGCTCTCTCGACAGAAGGCTCAGCAGTATACAGATCCCTGCATAGAGGTCAGGCTACACTGTATAGAAGGGTCTGGGCAGAGTCAAACCTATGCCCTTTTCAGAAATCAGAGCAGCTTTAGACCTCACATCACGGAAAAAGAAAGTATGGGTTGGACGCTGTCATTAAACCTTAAGCACTGCACAGCCTGAGAAACAGATGGTAATGTCTCCGGGCAACTAGTTTGTCCCATATCGAGAAATGGACTTGGCTGACCCAGGGGCAATTCTTGGCATCAGACACAGAGGTGGCTACCTAATTAGGCACTGCCTTTCAGGGCAGCACCCAAACTGTGGGAGGAGTGTGGCTGCAAGAAGAGGCCGGCCAGTCAGAAGGAATCCACAGTCCAGAGAGTGGACTGCCAGCTGGCTAGAGGACAAGAGGCTCGCTGGAGCAAGGAATGAGGAGAATAGAGGGGAAGCCCAGCGGAGGCAGGGTGGAGAGATGGGAAGTGATCTGGGCAAAGGATAGCTCAGACAGACTTTCATTGGTGGCAGGTGCTTGGTGCTGCGGGATCTTTCGCAATGTGTCCTAACCCTTGTGCGGAGCAAAAGATTGTGGCTGCCTCACAGCATGGAAGCTGGGCATGCTCCTAATTACCTCAGGCATTGCTTAAGGAAGGCAGTCCTGGATGAGGCTCCCTCGCTAGAGCCCTGTCTCAATGGGCAAAAAAGGAGTAGCATGTTCCTAGCCATATTAGTTGGCCATGTTGGAGCCTTGTTTCCCTGTAGGCTACAGCATGGCCAGCTCACAAGTCTTTCAGACATACTGGCTTGCATCTCTTCAAGCCTGTTAGGCTAACTCAATTGAGCTAATACATTGAGACAGATCTTAGGGACAGGGGGAGGAGGCTAGCTCCATCTTTGACTATCTCAGACTAGAGAGAGGGGTGAAAGCCTCCTTCGGTAGCTTACCCCGCCCTGGACTGTGATCTGAGCTCAACACGAGTAAGAGCACTACAGCAGTTTGCAAGTGTAGCGGTAGGGTGGGTTGGAGACAGGAGGAGGGAATGACATGTCCGGATCGGGATCAGAGCAATCCTAGTTAATCCCAGTTAAATCAGGGGACCTGATTCTGCTTCTCAGTCCAGCAAGTGTCAACAGGAGTAGCTCCAATAAGGTCACTGGTGTTACACAGAGGTGAACCCAAGATCAGATAGGAGACCTCCGCAGTCTGGGCTTGTAGCCATCTGAAGGGTTAATGGAGACCTCGATTTCTGAAAGACTCATTCATATGGCAGCTGTGCTGCATGAATCCTGCTGCTCCCTTGTGTAAGTGCAGCTGCCGTGGACTGAACATTGCTCATCTCAGACTTATTTGTGGTGCTACCTAGCGCATGCAGACTAGTGCAGCTCTGGGACTGTTTGCGAGCCCAGCCATTCCCGCATCCAGCCTGAGCCATAGGCGCAGGAAACAGCGGTACTGGGGGTGCTGCAGCACCCCCAGGTTTTGTGCCCGGCATCCCGGCTGCTGGCCCCATGTCCCCGCTGCCCAGGGTACCTGACACTGGCCCCATGCCCCTGCTGCCCAGGGTACCTGACACTGGCCCCATGCCCCTGCCGCCCAGGGTCCTGGCCGCCAGGCCCGCTGCTGCCTGGGGACTCTGCTGTTGGACCCGGATCCCGCTCAGCTGCCAGCCCCAGGTGCTTGGCTGCTGGCCCCCGCATGCAGGATCCTGGCCAGCTGCCGGACCCAGGATCCCAGCCACTGGGTCCACATGTGGGGTCCCGGCTGCCAGCCCCAGCCCTAGGGGAAGGTGTGGGGTGCGGACAGGGCAAAGGGGGGGGGGGTGCAGCTCAGCACCTCCACTCCAAAAACTGTTCCAGCGCCACTGGCCTGAGCCTCTCCATGGAAAACATAAAGGGCCTCCTTTACAAAGCATGGCCTTGATTTGTGCCCAGGCAGTTCTGCGTGCTCCCAAACACAGACACCCATCAGCCCCACAGGAAACCCTATCACCTGCCTGTGGAAGTGATAACATTGGGGGATTAGTGCTGAAGAGTGTGCACCAATGTGTTCCTCCCCACAGACACACTAGATTATCAGAAATGCTCTGCGCCCAGCAGCTCCCTTCCGGGTCCTGAGCTCGCTTGAAAATCTGATCAAAGGAGGCAAGGTACAGGCCCCTCTGAACATTAAACCCCAAAGGGAAACTGCTAATGAGAGGAGGGGAAAATGCGGAGTGTTCATTCCTGCTACTTTGGGATGCACAAGGCCATCATCACGTGTATTTATACTTTCTCCAACAAATTATTTTTTCTGATTAGATTTTCATGACATTAGTTACTATCAGGTCCCTGTTTTCTGCTGGAGGACTCTTTGGAAGGCTGGAGTGGGACAGCAACATCACACTACGCTGAAACCTGAGAGCGGATTGCCCAACCTTTAGCTGCAGGGGAGGGGAGTCTGGGGATGCATCCACACCTACCTTATTGTAAAATACCTCATTCTGATTTTGAGTTGATCTGCTTCCAAAGCGAATTAGTTGATGCAGAATGAGATGCCAGATAATTTGTCAAAAAAAAAAAAAAAACTTGTGTATGGATGCAAGGCAGTTTATCAGAAAACACCAAGTTAAATCCAAAATAACTTTCAAGAAGCCCTAAATCTTCGATGGTGCCATTATGGCAGGTAGACATGCCAGCTGGAAACATGCCACCACCAGAAGATACCTGATGTGATCTACCTGTTCATTTTACACACACTCCACTCTAGCCACCCCTTGATCCAATACACAACAGGTTTGGGGAGTGGTTAGTTTAGCGGGTGCATTTAGAGTCAACAAAGCCAAATAAAACCATGCTAGTGCAAGAGGACATCCTATCAAATACACAGGTTATTTGCAGATGCCAGAACCGTGCTGTCTGAAAGCTGTAACCTACCCACAGGGACTCTGTCACTGATGGCCATAACTTGATAGGGATGCTAGCAGCAAGATTTTGAGTGATTTCACTTTCTCACACCGGGATGGCTGAGTGTATTGTATGGGACTGGGTTTGTACTGGTGATGGCAGACTCTTTCAGGGGTAGTGAGATCAGCAGTTCAAAAGTTTTATACCCATCCGCCACACTTCCTAATAAGGGTTAGTCCAGGCTGCTGGGCAGTGATTTTCATCAGGTCTTATTTTTATCCAAGCCAGCTCAGCTGTCTCTCTCCACGATCCGTGCTGATCCTTTCCCAGATGCCTGTTATCCAGGAATTAATCTCTGCCTTACTCTCACACTTCCTGGCCCAAAACCAATTATCAGCTGTCGAGGAGAAAATCCCCACCCCCTCACCCCCTCTTATGCACCTGGTCAACTGTGCAATACCAGGAAATGGGTGAGGGGAGATTAGCCTTCAATGGGAAGGCAAAAAAAAAAAAAAAAAAAACTAGTGCCCGATGTAGCAAAAGATGCTAGACCATCGGTGTGTCCCAGTCTGATCAGTCACAGGTATCTACATATGCCTTTCTTATACTTGGCTCAAGCTCTAACTCTCCTTTGTATAGCTTCACTCCCAAGCCTCTCTTTTCCTTTCCAAGCTGCCTGGTTTGTTGCTTGTCCCAAGCTATTGCAGAGCAGTGCAGAATAGGGTTGCCAGCCCTCCCATGATTTCCTGGAGTCTCCAGGAATTAAAGATTAATCTTTAATGAAAGATTGTCATGTTATGAAGCCTCCAGGAACACAGCCAACCAAAATCGGCAACCCTAATGCAGAACGAGGGCAGAAGTTGCTTCTAGGGGACTGGGCTAGTAAGTTCTGTAGTTTTGCAGCAGTAGCTGTAGAGTGAAGATATTAAGGTGCATCATTCCAAACACTTGGCACAGGAGATGGGCCTGACCAAGGACCTATCAGAACCCTTCAACTCTGAAGGTTTGGAATCTGAAACCCAATCCAAAATGTGCAGATAGCCCCTATCTCTGAAACAGGCTGAATCCTGTGTCTGAGAACTCTTGTGCTTTGGAGAAGGTGAAAGCTGAACCAGAGCCCAGGTCTGCGTGACAGTAATACTTTGGTATCTAGCTCTGCTAACGGAAGTGTGAACGGAGATGTTTCTCAAACAATGTTTTTCTCCGCTTCAGTACTGCTCCCTGATGCCCTTCTCTGCACTGTGTAATGGTGAATCCTTCTGCTGGCCAAGAATAGAATGAGTCACCCCGGAATGGAAGAATGATGAATCACCGCACGGTTAGGTTTGTGGACTGGGTTCTCTCCCGCTGACTTGCTCTCAGGAATAGCAGGAGTCTCAAATGGAACTTAGGGCTGGTCTCCCAAGTCAGTGCTTCATGCAGTCTCAGTTGAAAATCAGCCAGGAAAGATTAGCTAGCAGTGATACGTGCCCTTTTAAAAAATACTTTGTGGCCCAGCCTCCTCTGATGTTTGGCTCAGCTGTGTGGGAGGGACCCAGGTTTCAGGGTGGTAATGAAAGCCACAGCCAGGGAAGTTTCATGTAAGTTTCTTACAGCCATTTTATTATGATGATTATTAAACTACTATTGGAGTAGAACCTAAGGACCTCACACAGGGAGCAGGGCCTCATTGCGCGAGGTGCTGTACAAGCAAACAGTAAGACAGTCCCGGCCCTTGACAGCTCACGCTCTAGCATTAGACAATATTCAGCAGAAGAATGAGCAGACAAGAGAGAAGGGGTAGAGGTCAGAAGAGGGCGAGGTAACAAGGTAGCAGCGAAGATAGGGTGTAGTCGCGGTGGTCTCAGTGGTGTCAGTCTCCAGGCTGTGACATCAGGTGTAAAACAGTCTCTCAGCCTTGGCCTCAGAGGCCTCTCTTTATAGGATCAGTCTAAATTGCACCTGACATCACCAGCGCCATAAGGATAAAATAGCGCCCAGAGCTCCAGGCAACACCCATTTGGGATGTGGAAACAGAAGCGCAGTTTGGACAGTGGCAGCGATAAAGTCAGTGAGGGAAACACTAGCTGAGTAACGCTGGCTCCTGCACACAACACAAACACTGACAGGTTTGTTGGATGCCGGGCCCACTCACAATAGGCTCCTTGTGGCAGGCACTGTCAGTCTGTGAGGGCTTGTGCACTGCCTGCCTCCAGCCCCTTCTCCTTTTGTTGCAGTGGAAAGCACAGCACAATTGGGGGGGGGGGGTTGCTAGTGAGGGGGACAAGAGACAAATGCAGACGCTCAGCGTTTCAGGGGCCTAGAAGTGGAGCCCATTTAACGAAGCTACAAACAGTGATGGTTAAAGCTCTAAGGTTCCTGAGCACCCAGGGCCGGCTCTGGCTTTTTTGCCTGCCCAGCGTGGCAGGGGAGGGCGCCGAGCCCGGCCACGGGCCCGCAATCCCCGACTGGCCGGAGCGCCGAGGGAAGGGCGGCGAGCCCGGCCGGGGCTCTCCACTCTCCCCGGAGACCAGAGCGCCTGGGGGAGGGCGGCGAGCCCCCGCGGCCCCGCTCTCCCCGACCGGCCGGAGCACCGCGGGGAGGTCGGCGAGCCCAGTCGCAGCCCCGCTCTTGGGCCGGAGCGCCCCGCCGCGCCACCCCCCTCCAGGCGCCGCCCCAAGCACATGCTTGGTGGGCTGGTGCCTGGAGCCGGCCCTGTGAGCACCCATAACAAATGCAAAGCCCCATTCCAAGCTCTCCTGACACGCCAGGCAGCCTCTGAGGAGAAGCTGAATCTGGCGCAGGTAGGGATAGCAATGGGGAAATTTCCCAATGGGCAAAATTCAGCTCCGTGCCGAAGCCCAGCACAAGGCCTTAGCTGCCATTTATGCAAAGCAGCTGTCACAGAGAGTCTCACTTGTTATCTGAGCAAGAAGCAGTTCCCGAAGGGCGGGGGAGTTGGTTGCACTGGGCAGACCAATTGTAATAAACATGCCACAACATCATGGGCATAGTTGCGGGGGGGAAGGGGCGCAACAGGGGGGTGTTGTGCCCCCTTCCCCCAAACCGCAGGCAGGCATGGAATTCCCCCCCCCTCATTGGCCTGACTAGTGCTGCCCCCCAAAATCACACCTATGCACAACATTACGGGGTACCTTCCCGCCATCCTGGAGGTGCTGGCAGAAAAGGATTCAGGCAGTGGAGGGCACTGTCATTCCCGGGTCAGTATCCAGCCAGAGTGCCCAGAGTTGCTGGATGCTGGCCAGTGGCCGCTGTAGCCGGATACAGCACAGCGAGTGACATGTGACAGCAGGAAGGCAGTGCAAATATGCCCCACTGAGATCATAGACAAAAGGCTTCAGGCTGGGGGCAGTCTGCAGGATAGGGTTCCTGGCCCCTGGGAGAGGGGTGGGTGGAATATCCCTGGCATGAGAGCCCCATGGGATGCAGTGCCCCTGCCCTGAACTGGCCCCTAGGGGCTGAGTTAGGAATTGCTGGGTTGATCTTTTATTGTAATTGTTAAAGTCCTTGTGGTGAGGGTATTTGCACCTTTAAGCAGCCCTGGAAAAAGAATGTGCTGTTATTCAAGGTGTATGAGTGCTACAGGGCCCCACCAAGGGCTGGAGCTTGGCCAGCCCAGCGCTTGGAGCACCTGCTCTGCCTGCCTTTGAGCACGTGGTATGCACAACAGGCTACCAGATGTGATTTCCAAAAATACATCACTTCCCAGTCAGGTGTCTAAATAAAGGCCAGATAGTCACAGATAGACTCTGGCCCCCACTGTGGGCGCTGACCTCTTTTGAAAATTTCCATCCTGGAGGTGGCTCTGTAACCACAGCACTCTCAGTGACACGCAGCAATAGGGCTGGTTACCATACGGCCTTGGCTTAAGTGGCGCCGAGGGCTGGTGGTGAATTTCCCTCCTCTGCATGTGTCTCATGGTAGCTGGGATGTGAAGTCTAGTCTAGTCATTGTCTCTCGTTCCATCCTCTAGGTCCCCTTCATGAATTCCAGCAAGAACGTGGATTTGAAGATAATTATCATAGGCGCACTGGGGTAAGCAGAATCCTTCCTACTGGAGTCCAACAGCCCTGAGGGTTTGTTCTCATGAAGGCTAAATGAGTCCCACTCCAAGCCCCCTTTACACTGCTAGAATGATGTCAGTTGGCCTTAATGTAAGTAAGAAAATGGGACTTTATCTTCAACGGCTAAGGTTCTCCTATTTACTTTTCATGTATTTATAATCATCTCTAAGCTGCTGTGAAACACAGGGGAACTTAACAGCATTCAAAATAATCCATTAAAACATTAAGCCCTTAAATGGAGAGGTTCAAACTCCAATCTTCCTGTACTTACAGTATGGCACCCACCCACAAAACAAACTAGTTCACAGATCAGTTTGAAGCCTGGCTACATACAGGTTTCACACATCTAAGATGCATCCAAGACCAAGGCAGATGAAAATGGCAAGGCTGAGTGGTTGGAGTTTGGTTCCCATCATGGAGTCATTATCCCATTAATAACAGGGTGTGGGAATCTGTGACTCTCCAGTCTTATTCTGTGCACCTGATTCTATAGTGCGACTCAGAAGTCCTGAGGCTAATGTATGTCCCTTTGTGTGTCTCTTCCTTTGTCCCAGGGTGGGGAAAACCTCCCTCCTGCACCAGTTTGTGCACAAGACATTCCATGAAGATTATCGGACTACTCTGGGAGCCAGTATCCTATCTAAGCACATCATGGTGGACAACACCCCTCTAAAACTGCAGGTGAGGCACTTCCCTGTTTGGTCTCTGGCATCTATCCACTCAGAAGAAGCCTGTCTTTTGACCTGGTGTGTGTGCACAGCGCCAGGCGATGTCCATGTAACAGAGGTTGGTGCACAAATAAGGGATCATTCAGGACCTGCTCCTGCTCCCTTTGAAATCAACGGTAACATTTTAACTGTTGCAGGCTTGTGCCTGATGTTCAGTGGTCCTAAGCACCTGTGGATTCTGCTGAAGTCAAGAGGAGCTGCAGGTGCTCAACACCTGTGGAAACCAGGCCCTTGATAGCTAAATGGTGTACAGAGCAGCAGATAGTCTAAGGTCACAGTCAGCAAGTCACCACCTCCAGAGCATGGGGGGATGGGAGGGAAGGGCTCTGCAGCAGCCCTGCCTCAGTTTCCCCTTCTCAGGACTCCTCAGTAAACGCCACAGCCTGGTTTGGCCACTGCAGTGCCTCGGCCCTTCACAAAAGCCCACCCCTTCTGGGGAAACAGAACTTAAAAACAAACAGAACACAAAGTCTTTACCCTAATCTTAAACTGGGCCCAGCCTTTCTTTCCCAAGGGATTGGTCTTCTCCCCTCTCATTCTTCTGCCCACCCCTTTTCAGCCCTTCCCGGGCTCCTTTCCATCTCGTCCCCACGCTGCTCTTCCCCAGACAGGCACCCTCAGTCCTTCCTGCCTGGAATCTTCCCAGGCCTCTGCCTATCTTATGCTCTAGCTCCTTGCAGCCTTTCTGCAGCCATCTGCACTTCCCTTTTCTCCTCAGGCCTCTGAGGTAAATAAGGTAGAAGCCTGATTGAGTCACATGACCTGCTTCATTTCTCCCACCTGGGGAGGAGAGTTGGCTGTGTCACAGGTGGGGCTGAAGCCCATCCCCCTTTAAAGGGCCAGTCACCCCCTAACAGTCATTAATGTTGTGCGTTACTGCCCTTCTATCCCATTAGATCTGGGACACCGGGGGTCAGGAGCGGTTCCGGTCCATGGTGTCGACCTTCTATAAGGGCTCGGATGGCTGTATGCTGGCCTTCGACGTTACAGATCTGGAGTCCTTCGAGTCCTTGGATGATTGGAGAGAGGACTTCCTGGAGAAGATAATCCCCACAGAGCAGGGCTTCCCCATGGTGGTGCTGGGAAATAAAATCGACTTAAATGAACGGCAGGTAAGGAGGGAGCTTGGTCCCAGTTAAGGGCTCAGAAGAATCAGCCATGGAGGGTGGGAGGGGTAGGGCTAGATTTCTATGACTAAATTTCATAGCGTTCTGGTGGTGCCTCCGGGTCAGGGTTGGAGCACACTGGGGAAACTCGCCCTCCTTCTGCCTGTCCAGCTTCTGGGAATGACACAGGACTCCAGCCTCCTGTCAATCACCCACCTTTCACCATCACCAAATTCAATTAAAAATGTATAACCCACCACAAGCCCCACTTGAAGCCTAAATTCCCAGAAGTGGCTAATGCTTTTGGGTGCCCAACTGTAGATGCCTTAAAGGAGTCAGATCTCCAAAAAGGGCTGAGCTCCCACCCTCTGAAAATCAGGCCCCTTCTGTGTGTTTCCGGTTGGGCTTCCCAAAATTAAGGCACCTGGAACAAGTGGTTTCCTTTAGAAGCTATAGGGTTTACTTACTATAGCTGGAGTATTTAGTCTGGCACAGGCCGGGTTTACAATTCACCAACAAACCAGAAATTCCTGTCTGGAAGCGAGGGAAGGGAAATCATTATTAATAATTAATAAAACCCCTCAGCGGTAGCTCAACAGTTAGATTCCAGAAGATTCCCTCCCCAGAAGGCTGAAAGAAATCTCCTTCACTTAATGCCCCACCAAGCCCTCCTGTGACCTTGCTGAAGGAGGGACATGCTCCAGCCTGGCTCTTTAAGAAGATCGGTGTCCTCAAAGAGCAATGAGCCAAATGTTCTGCTACCGAGCATTGTGTGCCTGATGGTACAATGCTCCGCACCTGCCAGCACTTGGCCCTGTAGTCAAGAGACCACGCTGAGTTGCCAGCATGCACTGAGAGCCTCATTCTGAAACCACGCTGGAGGCTCCCGTTGGCTTCAATGGGCATTGAGTGCGCTCCACACCATCCCAACATTTGCTCTCAGTGGCTGTAGAATGAAAAGCCCATGGAGAAGCCCAGGGGGTCTCTGAGCATATGGCTACCATCAGGACCGGCGAATACCCCACGCACTGGACTTGGTCACCTCCTTAAGGGCTGCAAATGAATAACATGACCACATCCCCTTCTCTTCTCCCAGGTGTCCAAGGAGACAGCTTCATTCTGGTGCAAAGAAAAGGACATCCCGTATTTTGAAGTCAGTGCCAAGAACGATATCAACGTAGTGCAGGCCTTTGAGACGCTCGCAAGGCAGGCCCTGTCGAGAGTGAGTAGCGGTGCTGGCCATGTGCCCTTGTGAGCTTTAGAGCCCTGATGTGGGACTTGAGAGACCTGGGTTCTGTTCCTGGCTCTGCTGCTAGTCTGCCGGGTGACCTTGAGCAAGTCATGTCCCTGCCCTGTGCCTCTGTTTCCCCACCTGTAAAATGAAGATAATGATACTGGTTTCCTTTGTAAAGTGCTTTGAGATTCACTGATGAAAAGTACCATTTAGGAGCTAGAATGATTATTATTATTTTTATCATTTGGGCCAGAAGTCTCATGGAAACAGCTGGTGAAAATCTGGTGCCATTTAAGCTAAAACCCAAACCTTGGCCTGAATTTGCCCTTGGATTTAAATCCTAAACTTCACCTTATACCTAAGTGAGGATTCAGACTGGACGTTGACCAGTTCTCATGATTTTTTTTATCTTTTCCAATAATTTTAGTCAAAAATGCAAATTTATCATTCATCATTTATTTCTGAAATATTTTCAGGACTTAATTTTAATTATTTTCAGCACTTAATTTTAATTTTAAATAATGTTTTAAAAATCCATCTTACAACCACTCGGATGAAAAAATTCAGTGTTGAATATTTCTCATGTAAAAAAATATTGGGCAATAAACAAGGAGATAAATGTTTTCATAAATAACATTGATAAAAATAATTCTAAAAAGCTAATGAAACAAGAAATATTTTGCTGTTTTGAAAATTCTTTGCCAAAGTGTTGTTTTAATTTTTCGACCAATCATAAGGGATTCCAGAAAGTGTAGCCAATATAGCTATGTAAACTGTGCCCTCTACTGGTCATCTCAATGAAATCAATAGGGTAGGGAAAGCATTGGGCTTGAAGGCCAGTCATTTAGAAGCCGTCCTCCATTTTAAGACAGCAATTTTGCATCTGCAAGTATTTGCTGGTACAACTGAGGTCAGTTACATGTTTAACCAAAGTACCCAGACGGTGCCCAGAAATCAAACAGCTTGACATGAAAATGGCACACATTGTGTCTGAATTTATTTAAATCTACAAAACTGCAGGTAACAAATGTGATGGGCCCTTTCAAAATATGGCCCTTTTCCTAGGTCGGAATTAGTATTTAAATAAGGGGAGGAGTCATGATTAAAGTAAATGGTCTGCTCAGAAGAGAGGACTGGTATCAAACTAAACTCTACCGTCTTAAAATGGAGTTAACTTAAACCTGCAACATTTGCAGTGAAATGTTGCTAAGTCATCTCCATTGGAAAGGTGTGGTGTCTATTGCCTGTGGATGTATGTACGATACTACGATAGGTAGAGCATATTAGTCTCCCTAACCACAAGGGTCACTGTCCCATCTGTGCAGAAGGTTCAGTAGAGTGATGTAAATGAGAGTGTTTTCATTCCACATGGGGTCGTGCAAACGTTTTTGTGATTTTGGTCCCATATTCTTAGTGAACCAATATTGTAACTGAGACTGAATCTCAGATGAAGCTGCCAGGCTTTCTGCAATTCTGTTCTGTTCAGAATCCTATACCTTGCCCATCACTGTGGTGCCTGAAAGCATTAAGCAGCCTGACTAGCATCTGTTGTGTGTGGTTCTTTCTTTTTGCCTAATTTTCATCCCAAATCATGAATCAGTCTGAGATCACTCAAATTTCAGCCCAAAACTCAGTCCCAGGTTCCTGGAGATTTATCCCCAGCGCTTCAAAAAGTTTGTGAACCTCAGGGAAACTCAGGTTGGTAAGAAACCTGAAATCGGGTGATTTCCCTTGGGGAAGTTCAGGGATTGTAGTAAAGCAAGTCCTTTTCTAAAAGCAAACCCAAGCCACTTTTATTTCCTCTTGTCTTTTTTCCAGTACCAAGAGATGCTCGAGAACTATTTAACAGACTCCATCAAGCTCACTCCTGACGACCAGCCCAAGAAGAAATGCTGCTGAATGAGACATTTGGAGTCACCTGACATCTGAGTCCTCGCTCGGCACTGAAATCGCTGAACCGACTCCATTCACTTCCGGTTTTGTGTTCAGCCACAGGAGATGACCACAGTGATCCGGTTCCACATTGCACAGCCAAGCTGACAAATCTCGTGACATTTACCGAGTGCAGAGAAGAGACCGGCCTTCTCTCTACATGCCTAGATTGGACTAACCCAGCCAGACCACACCTGGCTGCTCCTATGCATCGGGACCCTTACTGCTTCATTAACCTTCTAACCACCCATTTCAAAGCCTTGCACCGGCTTTCTAAACCTGGCTCTGTGCAGTCAGTGCTGAGTCCAGGTGGCCCAGCTACCTTCCCAGAGCTGTGGCTGGCTCAGTGACCTCACTCACCTGCTATCTCTCTGCTCTAGTTACACCTGTTGACACTCAGGCAGGTCACAGTGGATTAGTGGCTCACCCTCTGGCACTTGACCAGGCATTCCCAACACACACCTGAATTGACAGTGCTAGGCAAGGCAGGGCTGTGCTGTCACTCCCCTGCAGGCTGGGCCTCCCTAGAGAATGTAATCTCAGTCCCCGCTGTTTGAACGCAAAACAGAGACATTTGTTCGCCAGATACCCAGTGTTTAAACTAACACCCTCACAGTCTGCACTTGATATTAAACAGGCGTAAGCTACTTATCCCCAAGGGAGGGAAGGGTGGATGGTCTAGTGGTCAAAGCACAGGCCTGAGAGCCAGGAGCGTCTACATTCGAATCCCAGCACTGACACACATTGCCCTAGGCATAACTTTTCTGTGCCTTAGTTTCTCCCCACCTGTAAAATGGTAGGGGGGCGTGATAACTCTCTCTCACCCAGTGATGAGGTTGTTTGTAAAGCACTTTGACAATGAGCTGGGCTGTATTGTTTTATTGGCAGGGTATTTTTTAAAGGAATACTTTTAAAGGGAGGCAGTGGGGCCTACTGGCTAGAGCACTAGACTGGGTCACAGGAGACCGGGGTCCTATTTCCAGCTCATCTGCTAGTCTGCTGGGTGACCTTTGGTAAGTCACTTCACCTCCCCGTGCCGCAGTAGCCCCATCTGTAAAATGGGGATAATGATGAAACGTGCTAGATAAGAGCTAGGCATGATTACTATTTTATTAATCACTTAAAAAGGGGAGGCATGGATCAGATTTTGACACAAGCAAGGGGATTGAGCAGAACTCAAAAAGGGAAAGTGACGGAAAGCGAAATTTTGGGATCTGTGCAGATCTGTGACTGTCCTGAAGGGTCTCCCTCCTCAAGTGCCTGGATTTCTATCTCCACCTGGGAATGATGCCCAATTTTCTGCTTTTATTGCCCTGTGGGGTTCGGATTCATCTTTGGGTGTTAAAGACACAAGGGCTGGACTAAGCCCGTAATGTGAAACTGACACATGAATTTAGGATTTTCAGTGATCCCAGGACAGGAGTAGGGGGAGGGAAAGCAGCACATTCCTACCTCTCGAAGGTGGTTCGTGGCACTTTTAGTTGGTGGCTGTGAGCAGCAGAAGCAGCTGCCACGTGGAACTTGGCCAACGCTTGCGGAATTGGTGAAACCTGGGTTAACACAGCAGTGAGGCTCACCGGAAGCCAAGCTGCAGGCTGGGGCCAGAGGGCAGAGCGGTGTATCAATGCTGTTTCCATGCAGTTTGGCTTTGACTGTGGAAATCTCATCCAGCCATGAAGCCCAGAGGAGCGGTGGACCCCTTCCTGTACACCCTGCCGTGGGCTGTGATCTCTTCGCATACACCCGGATATGGGCAGAGCCATGGGCCAGGACCCCTTCGCGTACACCCTGGCATGGGCCGCGATCCCTTTGCAAACACCCTGACATGGGTCGCGCTGCTGAAGGTCTTTGGCCCAGTGTGCTCAAAGCTACTTTAGAGAAATGTTTCTGGGTTCAGAGATGACCACAAAACCCCTGTTCATTTAAAATCATTCCCAGCAAAAGTAAAAAGTTTACTCTGAAATGCTGGGCATGTGCATCTTTTTTGTGTGTGGCTCTAAATGAGAGGATGTCCTGGGTCGGTTCCCTGGGAGAAGCAAATTTCACAGCGGTCCTGTGCAGGGGAATAAGGCAAGCTGGACTGGGACTTCCTTGGAGCGTTTAGTCCAGCTCTGAAGTGTCAGTGTTGGTGGAGAAGTAGATCCTATTGGAGGGGTGGGGAATCCCCTTCTTCCACCCCCAGGAGCTGCAAGGATCCGTTTCTGAAGCCCCTCAATCTTTGCTGCAGAACTTCTTTTGGTTTCACATTTCAAACTTGTCTAGCTCCTGCCTCTCTCTCTGAGCCGGGAGTCACATAAGCCATAGGACTGGAAGAACTTCCTGGGTCCTGGAGTCCAGTCTCGGGCTATCTCAGGCCACCATGATGCACAATCCTATTGTGGTTATTATTTGTATTCCAGCAGTCCCTAGAGACCAGGTCCCAGAAGGCGCTGCGCCAGGCGCTGTACAAACATCTAACAGAGTCCCTGCACCGGAAAGCTTATGATCTAAATGAGTTCTGAGCCCCTTCTGCAGATCACAATGACATTCCTGAGAAATTCCAGGATTTTTCTCTGGGACCATCGCTATTTTCCCAGCAGAAATTTCTTTGACCAAACACCAGTTTTGCAAAGCACAGACAACAACAAATGGGGATGGAAGGAGTGTGGAATGGATGTAACTGATAACTGATCACCATATTTGGGGTCAGGAAGGAATTTTCCCTCAGGTCAGATTGTCAGCCAGAGATCCAGGGTCGTCCCCCCCGCTCCTCCCCCTCCCGGTCATCTGCAGCCTGAGGCATGGGTCACTTGCTAGTTTGAACTAGAGTAAATGGTGGAATCTCTATAGCTTGAAATCTTAAAATGTATGAAAGATCTGTATATGGGCCTGTCATTCTGCCTTTGGGCACAAGAGGTCGTCAGTACAGTGTGAAGAAAACTTCTATTGTATAGCCTCCATACCAGCTTCGTAGAATCACAGAAATGTAGGACTGGAAGGGACCTCGACAGGTCATCTACCATTGTCCTGCACTGAGCAAGGCTAAGTATTCCCTAGACCAGGGATCTGCAACCTTTCAGAAGTGGCGCGCCGAGTCTTCATTTATTCATTCTGATTTAAGGTTTCGCGTGCCAGTAATACATGCTAACATTTTTTAGAAGGTCTCTTTCTATGTCTTAAATATATAACTAAACTATCGTTGTATGTAAAGTAAATAAGGTTTTAAAACTGTTTAAGAAGCTTCATTTAAAATTAAATTAAAATGCAGAGGCCCTCGGACCGGTGGCCAGGACCTGGGCAGTGTGAGTGCCACTGAAAATCAGCTCACGTGCTGCCTTTGGTACGCATGCCATAGGTTGCCTACCCCTGCCCTAGACGGTCCCAGACATGTGTTTGTGCAACCTGTTGTTAAAAACTTCTAATGCAGAGGTAGCCAACCTGAGCCTGAGAAGGAGCCAGAATTTATCAATGTACATTGCCAAAGAGCCACAGTAATACGTCAGCAGCCCCCCATCAGCTCCCCCACCCACTGGCAGCCCCGCTGATCAGCACCTCCCCCTCCCTGCCCACACCTCCCAATCAGCTGTTTCGTGGCATGCAGGAGGCTCTGGGGGGAGGAGGAGGACCGAGGGCATTGCAGGCTCAGGGGAGGGGCGGGAAGGGGTGGAGTGGGGGCAGGGCCTGTGGCAGAGCCAGGCGTTGAGCAGTGAGCACCTCCTGGCACATTGGAAAGTTGGCACCTGTAGCTCCAGCCCCGGAGTCGGTGCCTATACAAGGAGCCGCATATTAACTTCTGAAGAGCTGCATGTGGCTCCGGAGCCATAGGTTGGCCATCCCTGTTCTAATGATAGAGATTCCACAACTTCCCAAGACCTTCATACCTTATACTTTTTCATAAACGTCCTTAATTGCAAATTCATTCCTACCCAATACATACTTTCTTTGGCTCACCTTAAGCAACCTTCAATTCCCAGAATTGTGACAAAGGAACTCTGTGCATAATCTCATTCCTAAAACCTGCCTGAATAACTGCTCTTTCTCCCTGAAATGTAATGCCATTCTGTACACACAAACTGTCTCTTTTCTGAAAGAATGGTGTTATCTTGTTAGGTAACTGGTACTTTGTCACTGGCCATTGTTGTAGAATTATGCATTTCAATGTCTACAGCATTCTGTCTTGCTCTGTACCTCTCTGTATTTCTCTCAGCCTTTCTTCTGAGATAGGTAAGTCCTGTACCATATTTATTGTCTCCACCTCTGGCCCTTCCTTGTTGGGTTCTGGCAGGTATCCACGGCTTAAGATGTCCACCAACACCTAATCTTTCCCTGGGCAATACTTGATCTATACGGTGTACCTCTGCAGTCAGATCATCATCTGCTCTAAGTGCTTTGGTGCACTGAGTAATGGCTTTCTCCAAATGCCTTTGAGAGGTTTAGGGTTAGATTGTATGTCCATGGTGAGACCATAGCTGGATTGGTGAATTTTTTCCATTCCAAAGAGTATTGCTAATACTTCTTTTTCAATTTGAACATGGCCCTTCTCTGTCACGAACAATGCTTTGGTTGCAAAGGAAACAGGTAATCCCCCTTGCAACATGGTAGCCCCCAGGCCCTAATCAGCTATATCGCATTGCAGTATTAGAAGCTCCTCTGTGTTGCAATATTTCAAAACAGGAGCCTTACCAGTCATCTCTTTTACTTTCCTGAATGTTTGCTCATGTTGGTCCTTCCACGCCCATAAGATGTCTCGATGTATCAGCTATCTCAAGATCTCTCATTTCTCAGACAGATTGTTGCAAAACTGTGCTAAATAATTGATCATTCCCATGAATATCTGGACTCCTTTAACATCACTGGGTCTTGGCATTTCTCTGTCCTCACTTTCTCTGGATCTACTTTCAGTCCTTTGGAGATCAACATATATCCACCGTATGGCACCTTGGTTACTTTCAACCTGAGCTTGTCTAAGTTCAATTTAATATTCTTCTTTCTGCATCTCTGAAAAAACTGTAGTAATTTGTAGTCACGATCTTGTTGTGCTTGTTCTGTTTTATCACCCTCTCACACTATCAGCACATCATCTGCTATTATCCGCATTCCCGTCAGGCCCTTTAACCCTTGGTCAATCGGCTCTGGAATAGCTCTGATTCCAGATTGATTCCCACTGCATCCTTACTCATCAGTATCTCCCAAGTAGAGTCGTGATGGCTGTCAAGTAACTGGAATCTTCATCCAATCCGACAAGCCAGAATTAATTTTTTCCATTGAACACTGTCATGACTCTTGCTTTAGACAGATCTGGTAATATGTCCTCAATTGTAGGCAGAGGGAAATGGTTCCATTTCAAAGCTTTCTCTAAAGCAGAGGGGGGCAAACTACCGCCCGCAGGCCACATCCGGCCCGCAGGACCTTCCCTCTGGTCCCCGAGCTCCTGCCAGGGAATGGGGTCTGGACAGACTTGCGGAGGAGCCAGCCCAACTCCCCGGCAGCACGGTGAGCGGGGCAGAGGCTAGCCCCTGCCCCCCCCCCCCCCGCCCTGCCTCCCTCGCTGTCACAGTGCCTGGGCAGTGTGGCTGCAACTCCGGCCAGGCGGCACGCTATAGTGCCACCAGACCTGGTGCTCCAGGGCGGTGCGGTCAGGGGGTGGGGATCTGGGGGAG
This sequence comes from Trachemys scripta elegans, assembly GCF_013100865.1. Taxonomy (NCBI): domain Eukaryota; kingdom Metazoa; phylum Chordata; order Testudines; family Emydidae; genus Trachemys; species Trachemys scripta. The sequence continues at coordinate 123,071,634 of NC_048301.1, forward strand.
TTCCGGGGGGGATTGCAGGGTGGCGGTCAAGGGGCCTGGGCCATGCTGCTGGGGACAGGGGAAGAGCAAGCCAGGGCCCCCCTCCACCCCCAGCATGCTTGGCCCCTGTCCCCAGCAGCCGAGCCCAGACAGGGAGCGAGCCCTGCCCGACTGCCAGGGAAAGCAGCCAAACGAGCAGGGGAAACGCACAGGGAAAGTACTGAGCCCCTCTTTCCCCCACCCCATAGATAGCATGGGGCAGGGAAAGCAGGGAGGGTTGGATAGGGGGCGGGGGCCCTAGGGGGCGGTCAGGGGGTGGGGAGCAGGGGAGATTGGATGGGGCGGGGGTCCCTGGGGGATCGTCATGGGGAAGAGAGCCAGAGGTGTTTGGATAGGATGCGGGAGTCGCGGGGGGCAGTCAGGGGTGGGGAGCGGGGGGGGGTGGGGGGGGGGGGAGGGTCTGGGGGGCTAGATGGGGGCGGGGGCCAGGCCACGCCTCGCTGTTTGGGGAGGCATAGCCTCCCCCAGCCTTTCCTACCCGGCCCTCCATACAATTTCTGTACCCGATGTGACCCTAGGGCCAAAAAGTTTGCCCACCCCTGCTCTAAAGGCTTTGAATCTATGCATAGTCTCAGTTTTCCGGACAGCTTTTTTACCACCACAAGACAGTTCATTCAGTCTGAGCTCTTCTCTACAGGTTGTATAATTCCATGATTGTGCAGTTCACTTTTCAGTGGCTGTAGTCACAGGCGCCGGCTTCCTCCGGGCCCCAGGGGTTCTCAACCCCCCGCTCTGCCCCAGGCCCCGCCCCCACACCGCTTCTTCCTGCCCCCCACTCCATCCCACCCTGCCTCTTCCCGCCCAGTTCTGCCCCCTCCCCCAAAAGCACCTTGGCGGGCAGGAGGTGCTGGGCGAGAGAGGGGGAACTGGTGGCTGGTGAGTGCTAAACAGCCACTAATTTTTTTCTGTGGGTGCTCCAGCCCTAGGGTCTCCTTGCTCTGGGTTTACCATCTGTTTGGTCACTTGTATAAAGTCCTTCTACCCACTGTTGCTCTCTTCAGTTACTGTGTGTACCTTGGATTTGTTTTTCTTCTCTCTGGACAAACACTTGGCTGCAAAATGATTAAATTTGTCACAGATCTGGCCTTTCCCCCCCATATTCCAGATACTTTTCTTTCTGACTTACATGTTTTCTCCCACAGTATTTGCAGGTGTCTATGCCATTGTCATCTACTGATGTATCTGGTTTTGATTTCTCTTTCTTACAGTCTGCTGACTGCCCTGCCAGGGTTCTGATCCTCTCTTTGGATAGCTCCGACGCCCTGACTATCACCAAGCTTTTCCCCAAAGTTAAGTCAACTTCCCTCTGCAACCGCTCTCACTTGCGAGTCTCGTGTCCCATACACTATCTGGTCTCTTATCAGTGAATCTTTAATATTTCCAAAATTGCAACTGACTGGTAGCACTTTTAAATGCTGTCCTCATCTACATCCTCCCCGGCTGCTTGATCCCAAGTAAAGAAATTATATCGTTCCACCATTTCTGTCTTCCTGGGATTACAGTGAGTATCAAAACAGACCATTATTGCTTCTAAAGTGCATTGAGCTTGGGGAATTTCTGCGCACAGGGTCTTACTTATCTCTTTTCTCCAATCAGGTGACAAAGGAGTTTTATTTTCACAGCATCCACTTTATCTGCCATAGCCCGTTCTACACAGAGGTTAAATTCCTCTTTCCAACTCTTCCAGGCCTGTGCTAACTTCTTAGCTTCCAGGTTTAATGTCCCTGAAGGCTTCAGCCCCTCCATTTTTCTGTTATCAGCCTTGTCTTGCAAACAAGCTGAGCACTCACAGACGCATTCTGTTTGCTGCAGTGCAGCTCTGAACGGTCTCAACTGCTCTCTAGGACTTGATTATTACCACGTTTTATGCTTCATTGTGTCTGGCTCTTCTGACATGTAACATCTCACTCTGACACAGGGTTAATTAACAAATTCCAGCTTTGGTGTGGCTGCCTACAACATGGCTTTTTCGCTTCTCAGACAGTTCCCCCGGAGGCATGGCTTCCAAACAGTTCCCCCCAGGCAATGGTATGCTGCCTGACAGTGTCCACTAGCTCTTTCCTAGTGTTACCCTGGCTGTGAAACGCTCACAGAGCACTTGGGCCAGGGTGTTGCCAGAGTTCTGGCTTATAGGGCAACTAGAGTCACAACTCTGTAAAAATCCCCTGATGGGATCAATGGTTGGCCTCTCGCTGTGACAACTGCAGATTTTATGGGCTCAGCTTACAAGCCAAATGGAGGGAGAGTGGGAATTGCCTCCTACTATGGAAAAACTCACAGGGGGGGCCTGGCGCTTCCCCCAGAATAGCGAGGGGTGAGGAAGTAGGTGCAGGGACTTGCTTCCTGCAGATCATCTTGGGGATTCTGCCCCCAGGGCTGGTGGATACCCTGAGATCAGGTGGGATGGATGCACAGTGTGAAGACCCTGTACCTCTGCACTGCTCCTGCTTCTCTCCCTGCCCTGCACCACCCCAGCTTCAGTTCTGTTGGTGACACATAACCAAAATAGACTCCAACGTGCTCTCCCATTGCTGCATGGGCTGATGGGAGGAAAGGCTTGGGCGGGTATCGTTTGAGGAAGCAGATGGAGGGGGCAAGGTGTCATACAAGCAGTGGGCTGAGTGCATACTGACCCCTAGGCAGCAGGAGTGTGGACGGTATGTCCATGATTCTCCAGACGGACATAGCAGCTGCCACACCCGGGCCTGTGTGGGGAGGATTCCCACCCCTGACAACTGTGCTTGAACTCAGCCTGTTTACTAGGGGGCTGAGCCAGCGAGAGGAGTTGCAGGCAGATGAGAGGGGAAGCCCATTTTGGCTAATATTTCTTCTCTGAGCTTTGATTTTACCTTTTCCCTCTGTCCTAAAACCGCAGGGACAGTGAATGGCACCTGTCCAGCTGTTTCCGAGCAGCGTGTGTGTCACCTCAGCCCTACATGGCTAACGGGAGGCAGGGCTTCACGTAATGGGGCCAGAGGCTACAATCTCTCCCTTAGTTCATTGCAAGTTGCACCTGGGCCAGTTATCTCCTCCTTATAATAACCCTGCGATAGGCTGCATGGTATGATACAGCCAAGTCACCGTGTTTCTAAATATATCACTCCAGTGCATTAGGGTTGGCAAGTTTACAGTATGGAGGTTAAGTGCTGCTGCGAGTGTCAATATTGTGTCGAACTGCACCTCTGCGCTGGCTGCTCCTAATGCAGGCAGCGGATGGGAACCCGATCTGGTTTGTGCCGACTAGCTGTCATTTGGACACTAAAAACCGTACCAAATCAAACAAACCAAACCAATTAAACGGCCACTCCTTGCTTCCTTCTGTGCTTCAGGGAAAACTGCTGGCCACACCTAGATCTCACAAGAGAACAAACCCCGATTAGATGCTGTGATCAGAGACCAGCCCGAGCCGTAAACTTGGCTCTGGCTCAGAATCTGGATCAATCCTTTCCCAACGGGAACGGGCATTCTGAGGAATGTGTCATGCCACCTGATGGCCCTCAAAAGTTGCTGCTTTCTCAGCCAGACTGATTGAAGCAGCCAGAATCAAAACTGAGCAGAGCATATAGAATCTAGACCCCTTGTGTGGTGATGAGGACTAATTTGTGGGTGCAGAATGCATTGGTTGCCAGTTGGTAACTGACTCAGAAAGAAAGACAGAAAGAAAGAACATCTATAAATGTGGGATTTCTTGCCCTTCCTCTGAAGCAGTTAGTGCTGGCCACTGGCAGAGAGGATACTGTACTAGACTGACCTCAGATCCTCAGTTCCTGTGAGAAGCAAAGGCTAAAGTACACATAATGGTCCAAATTCATCCATGATGTAGGTCCATTTAAATCAATGGGTTTATGCCAGGGATGAATCTGACTCTCCTTGCCTTGCGTAGTAAGTTCTCGGGCTGGAGAAACATAAGTAGCATCTTATCACTTTAACACTAGGGCTGGGCAGATCACACCAGCTTTTCCACGGCAAATCTCCCAGCACGGGGTTGGAATTGAGCTCACCCTGGTTTGTGGGAGGAGGTTCTGAATGACCATTTTCTCATTTAAATCCACAGAGGCTTTCTAGCTGTCTCCCTGATGTTCTTTGTTTTGTGCTTAAAATTCTTCTCCCTCCCTGTCCCCACCCCCAACTGGGCTCCTGAGACCCGGAGGAGCAGGAGATGGGAATGAGGAAAGGAATTCTGGATTTCCCAAGAAGGGAACTTGGGTTTGTTGTTTGTTTGGTGTTGTTCCTCCTTTGCTTTATTCCATGTGAATTTCCTGCTGGTGGTAGGCACCGGCCTAACACCCCTGGAGACTAGAGTCCTCTGTTTCTGTACAGGATGGGTATGGCATGGGCAAGATTTTCCTCCACACTGCCCCATCCTACCAGAGTGCCTCGCCCGTGCCCTAGAGGGATCTCGTCTAGAGTCATGCACCTAGAAGTAGAGAAAAACGGCTGCAAACAAATCATTGACCCAGGGCGACAGGCAGACAGAAGCAATGCCTTGCTGCTGCTGCTGTTAAATGGAAGAAACAATGGGGCAGATCCGCAGCTAGTGTAACTTGGGGCAGGTCCATTGACTGGAGTGAAGCTAGGCCAACTAACACCGGATGAAGATCTGGCCCACAGAGAGTCCCAGGACCAACTCCTGATCCCACAATGGGCAAAATGCCTATATTAGTTTGACAGGAGCAGGAATTGGCTTTTAGTGACCAGGTGCCTGATTTGCAGAAAGATATTGGGGGCCAGTATGTGTGCGGGAGGGGAATAAACACAAAATAACTCCAAACAATTCAGGATGGTCTAATACAGAATCATTACATTAGAGTCAAAGGTGACCGGTAGAGTCAAATCTAGTCTATTCACCACTGGAGCCAGGAATAGATGGACCCCTGCCGTGATCCAACCTGACATGTCCCGTGTTCCTATGTTAATTCTGCAGAGTTTTGTCCAGTCCAATTTCAAATGACTCAAGTGACCAGCCTCCTACCTCTTCCCTTGGGAAACTATTCCCTAGTCGAACTGCTCTTCCCGTTCATACACACTTCCCTGCTATTCAGCCCAGATTCCTCTTTCTTTCATTTCATCCCATCACCCCTAGTTCCATCCACTTGGACCACCTTCCTTGCTGCTTACCTTTCCCTTCCAATAGCTGAAGATGTTTATCATAAACTTGCTTAGTCACTGTTTGGCCAGTGAAGCCGATCTTAAGGAGAAGTATTTGACTCTGTTGCAGAATTTGTTGAGCCAGGGCTTCACGATCGCTCTGAGCTGTGGCACTGTTTGCCCAGCGAGGTGAGCTGTTGCTAACAGGACTCTCTGAGAGTCTTTGTCCGTAGGAAACGCCGTTCTTTTCAAGTGCACCGTGAATTTCAGGGAGGAGCTCTAGACCCGAGCTCTAGACCCACGTACTCTGCAGTAGCTATGTGCACTGTTAAGTGAGAAAGCAGAGTGGAAAACACGGCTTTTCACGAGTTCACACTATTGTGTCCTACCTGAGGGGGAGCCTTCAATTAATAAACAACCGGCCTGATTCTCTTTTAGAGCAAGGCCATTTAAAATCATTTCGGCAACGTAACAGGCCTTGGAGAGTTTATGTCCACTTGAAGGCTCCTTTACGCTGCCACAGTGCTGGTATAAAGTGCGGCTAAGTGTAAAAGAGACTCAGGCCCAATGGATCGGACTCTCCATTGCACCAGTAAAATGCTTACCAAAGCACGTGTAAAATGCTGCCAGGGCAGAATGGGAGGGTTTTATACCCACTTTGCCCTGGTGTAAGTGATTAGGCCTGGTGCAGAGCAATGCAGAATTAGCATCTGTGATTTAGCATTAAGGCAGCTTTAGTCAATGCATCGGGCCCAGACAAATATATGTGTGGGACACAGTACACATTCCCCAGCTGGCCTGTCCCTACATGCTGTGGGTTTTGTGTAAAACCACGGTATGGCAAAGTTGCTGCCTCAGTACACACACTCCCACCCCCACCTGGCTGGCAGTGGCATTACAGTACCCTTGCCTCAGTTTCCCCCACTGTCCTTTGGCCATGAGAATGTCCTGGTCCTCCAGCCAGACCAATATGCAGAACCAGAGAGTCCTTTATCAAAGCCCAACAGAAATCCATAAGTCAACTGAGTCTTCAGCCCCAGCTGGGCAGGCCAAGTCTTCCTCACCACTATAGTCTTTCCCCACACCTCCGGCACCTGGGCCTCACACAGCCCCTCTGTCCAGGGGCCGGCACATTCTTCCCTTGACTTGGTTCCTTATGGCCAGGGTTCACTCGAACACTAACATCAGCCCGCACTGCTCCAGTCTCCAGCTAAACTCAACCTGTCTCACACAGCAGCCCACTGCTCCCAAAACACAAGCCTCCACCACACGTGCTAACTGAAGTCAATGGTGCTGAAATGGTTTACAGCAGCTGCAGATCTGGCCCTACTATATTGCACACCGGGATGTAAGTTTGCTGGTAACATTGCTAGGCCAGGTGTCCAGGTCTCTCTCTCCAGGTGTCCACACTCCCTCCCACCTCCAGCGCCTGCTTTGGATACTCAGACCATCTCTGACATTTTCCTTCATTCATTCTTGGCCCTGTTCATGTATTTTCAAACAAGAAACAAACGTCTGTGTGGTTCCCTGCTAGTTTATTAACTCTGTTCTGGCTCGATCAATTCTACCTGTCCGCCACTATCACCCCAGGAAAGGGTCTCTCCAGGAAGACACGGACTCTAAGCTAAGGCAGACATTGTGCCAAGTAGGATGCTGGCATATCAGGCCAAGAGGGTCCTAAACTGAAATGTACTAGAGGACGAGGCAAGAGTCTTGAAATGCCCAAGATTAACAAGAGCAACAAGTGAGTGAGGTAGTATCACCCACCTTGCTTCTCTAATATCCACGGCTACAACACCACTGCATATAAGATTAACACAGTCAGCTGTCGGTTCCATCCATCGAAAGGATACCCGTGGGTTGAAAATCATGGAAAGATGCTCAGTGGGTGTAAAACAGTGCAGCTCCCTTGAAATCAATGGATCTGTGCTGCTTCACCCGGTTGAAGATCTGTCCCATCTAGATATTTAAAAACAAAATAAACAATCCACTCCCTGTGTTATCCCCCGAGATTGATATGTTTTAAAATTCAAATGTGTTCTTCAGTACAGATGTTACTTCTTTTCATTCGGCTTGGACATTGGAATTAGCCTGATCAGATTAACATCAGGTTCTTGTTCACTAGTTAATGCATGCGGCATTGTGTGGGTTGAATTAATATGAATTAAAATTACAAAAAACAAACAAACAAACACACTGCCTAAAAACCACATAACACCAAATCCACGAAAACATTTCTATCAATATTAGGAGAATTTCTTTCTTTCTTTCTTTCTTTCTTACATACATTTTGAGTCTAGATGTGTCTAGGTGATGGTCTGTCTAGTCCTGGATATTGGTTTAGCAGTTTAGGTGAAATAAAGTCCCAGGAAATATTCGTTTATTCCTTACTACATTGCTGAAACTAGCAAGACCTCTTAAATACACCTCCGGTACTTGCAGAAATAGAGGCCATTTGGGACAGGAGTCTTTTAGCAATGGACCCTGAACTAACACGTGAGAACGTTGGGTGAGCCTGGGAAGAAGTTCAGTTCAGCAGATCACTAGGGCACTGGAGTGGCAATCAGGAGACCTCCCTGCTGTGTGACCTTGGGATAGTCATGCTCTCTGTATAGACAGTAAGCACTTTGGGGCAGGGAGTGTTTCCTGTTATGTGTGTATACAGCATCTAGCCCCATGGGGGTCTCATTTGTGGCCTCTGTGGGCCACCATATTATGATAATAATTGGGGACGTTCAGGCCTAAATGTAGATTCATGGCCAAAAATTGTGACTAAGGGCCAACTCTAGACATGCTGCTTAATGTCTATAATCCTGACACTGAAAAAAACCCCAAACTTTTAACTCACTGCTGCAATCTCTTTCCAATGCACCTGAGTCTTAATTCCTTAACACCCCTCTTTCCCTCTAGTACCTCGAAGCACTCTAATGCCAAGTGCATCAAGTTTTATCTCACACAGATGCACCCATCTTACTGGACTGGTTCAGATTTGACTGGTTCCAGGTTTATCAATCTAGGTGGCGCCACTGCTTTGCATTGCAAATTGCCTTTTTGAATGTCACACAGATTGTGGTTTATCTTTAATTGTTTGGCTGTAAACACGTCCTTCAAACAATCCCAGGAATCCTTTAGGAGTTTAATGTACAGCCATGGGAATGTCATTCAAACCCAGCACTCAGGGTACTTATCACCAGAGTATCTGAGCGCCTTCCAGCAGTCTATTAAGGAATATGCAGTATTGTTACAGCCATGCTGGTCCCAGGGTATTAGAGAGACAAGATGGGTGAGATAATATCTTTTATTAGACCAACTTCTGTTGGTGACCTGAAGCAGAGCTCTGTGTAAGCTCGAAAGCTCGTCTCTCTCACCAACAGAAGTTGGTCCAATAAAAGATATTCTCTCCCACACCTTGTCTTTCCATTAAGCAATATGACGAATATCTGTCATGTGTTGTTTGGTCTCTTGTCCTCTCCTCAGGGAGAGAAGCATCTGCAGTGAAATCTCTTGTCTTGGTAGGGTTTTAGGTTTGATTTAATATAAATTGTACAACTGGCACTAAATTAACTTACATAAGATACGTTAAAGGAACCCTATCTGGTAGCTTAAACCCAAGGTATAGGTTTTAAAAAAACCCAACATTTTCATTATTTATATTCCAAGACAGCTGTGTTAAACTGAATTTATAGTTGAGAGCACATATCAGTTTATCCATGGTATAAAACATTATAAGAATGTTGTCATTAACCTAAAAACAAACATTCTAAACCCAGAAAATTCAACATTAAGTTTAAACTTTGAAGAAATCCAAGCCTGTTAAGATATGGAAATATACAGTTGCGGCCCCCAAACCACCTCAACTCTGCCCTTTAGTGACATCAAGCAATAGCCATAAAATGAGGAGTTAAAGGTTTGAGTGTCCGTGCTCCCAGATTAGATAAAAGTAATATTTATAGAGAGATTAGTTCATCCTTTTGCCCCATTCAGGGATGGCATCATTACAATATACACAGCAAACACACTCCAACAGATGCTTCTATGCAGTATCAAGGGAGCCACAATGGAAACACAATAGTGAAGCGCATGGACACAATGAGGTCTTTAATTAGAGCTGTTTGATTTTGCTGTGAAGTGTCTGAGCAGAAGGAGGATGAGTTTCAGAGAGGGTCCTGCTGCTTATCTGCATCTCCAAACAGGTGCTCCCACTTCACCAGGTGGAGTGTCACAGTCAGTATTGTTGGTATTATTGTTTGTGTTACCGTTCTTTACTCAGCCACTGCTCTATTATTCCACCCCAACTGGCCATCAATAAAGTAGGTTGCCCAGGGCATTAATGGGAGTTTGTGTCACTCCACTCCAGCATCCTCCCTAGAGACTGTCTGGAGATACAGAATTAGCCCTTCTTTGGAATACAATTCAGAGCACAGCCAAGACTATACATAGGCCCTCAACTTTATTTGCCCTCCTATTTACAGTAACTATTTATGTTCCCTCTTCACCATTCACCGCAATGGCTTTTATATTATTTTTTATCTGAGCACTCAGCTGACATGACGACTATCCTGCCTTATTAGGCCTGGCTTGTCCTTAGCTTGAGGGTAATGATCTCACCACCTGGAAGATTAATGGAGGATCAATGGGTTACAGCCCATGTACTGTAAATTACCAGGGCACAGCAGGTCATTGATTTCGAATAAGCAGAGGCTAAGCATGAAGAGAAAATACTTCAGAGCCATGTTTTACCTTTCACCGCACAGGAAATCCATCGAGGCTCCTGGAAGCCTCAGGAATTCTATTAATTATTTTTTTATTCTTATATCACCTAGAGACCCCAGTCAGGGATTGAGTTTCATTGTCCGAGGTGTGATACGCACAGTCAATCAAAGGACAGTCCCGTCCCCAGATGGCTTACAATTGTATATGATGATGAGCCAAGAGGTGGCTACAACAAAGTGGTGGGGTGAGCACAAAGGTCTCAGCATTAGGGTCTGTATCTCAGAGCCATGGGAAAATGGGATGGCTTTTGGTTTTCTTTTAAAACAGGGATGGCAATGTTTACCTAGAGGGCCTATGCAAAATCAATGGCCCTGACTCGCCTCTCAGATCAGTTTGATACCAGTGTATCTCCGTTCATTTTAAAGGAATCACTCTGGATTTGCCTCAGTGTGAATGAGAGGAGGATCAGACCCCCCATGTGGCACCCAGACTCTATGATGATGGGTGCCCTAGAAAAGCAGATAGAGGCGTATGGGGATGGATGAAAACAGGATGGATGAATAGATGGATGGATGGATAGATATTTCTCCCAGTGCTGGCTCTACATCATATTACATGCCAAAGAAATGCATAAATAATTGTGATAACAAATATATTTATGAATACTACACTTTAGTATTAGAAATGGTATTACCATTGGTATTGATATTATTGTAGTGATACTTAGCAGAAACAGAGTAGGAAATGGTTTTCCTGTACCAGAAGAATTTTTGCAACTTCAAAAAATGTTCCATTCTCAAATTGTGATGAAAAGTTGAAAACTTGAAAATCTGGGGGAACCTGATAATCTGAAAACAACTTTGGATTGGGTCAATCAAAACATTTTTTTGTTTTGTGTTTGGTAAGTTTGAGACATTTTGTTTTGATTTTGATCTTTTACATTTTTTGACCGTTTTTAGTATAAATTAAAAATTTCAAAACAAAAAGTCATTTTGAACTGAAAAATGAAAGTTTTCCTTTAGAAAATGTTGAATTAGGACATTTTGACAATTCCCAAACTTCTTTTTTCAAAGTTTTTCCCCTAAATCGGGAGATTTGTCAGAACCAACCCTTTCCCTGAAACAGGTTTGGTTTCGACGAATCAGCATTTTCCCAAGAAAAAATGTTGAGGTGGAAAATTTCTGACCAGCTCTAGATGTCAGCTCAGATCGGGGAACCACTAGTTTGTGCTAGGCCCTGCACAAACACACAGCAAGGATAGTTCCTGACCCAAACAGGCAGATAATTCATGAGCAGGAAAAGATGGACAGAAAAATGACTCAGATTGTTTGCCAAACTTTAAGAGCTAATAAAGTGCCAAGGGCTGGAGATGTGTCCCCCCTCCTCCAGGAGAAAACTAAATCATTTTGGCTTGACTATGTTCTCCCAAAGGGCACTTGCCTACATGCCTGTTGGTTTATCTAGTACCAGGGGTTAGGCGTGTTAGTCTGTATCCACAAAAACAACAAGGAGTCCGGTGGCACCTTAAAGACTAACAGATTTATTTGGGCATAAACTTTCACTCCATGCATCTGAAGAAGTGAGGTTTTTTACCCACGAAAGTTTATACCCAAATAAATCTGTTAGTCTTTAAGGTGCCACCGGACTCGTTCTTGTTTTTGGTTTATCTATTTATTCAGTGGGGTTTTCTTTTTCCCTTTGGTGGAGTGAAGATACTATTGTTGTTTGAGCAGGAAACACCTCTGTAGCCTGACTGTTCTTTCACCAGTGCACTCAATCCCCTGGGCACGTTGGGCAGACAAAGCCCTTTCCCCTCCGGAGAGGGGAGAAAGGAGATATCTGTGCAGAGTATAGATGAGCTTTGCTCAGGTGGTGTGCTAAGGGCAACAGGGCAGAGGGCTCTTTCGCTCTCTCTCCAAGCAATAGGGCTTGACCTCTCTGTAGCCAAGGAAAGTGCAAACAGCTGTGCTGCACTTACACAGCACTTTATACACCACATCTGCAAGTCAGCACGTATTGAGGATTGGGGTTGTGGGCAGTCCCCCTTAGCCAGCTAAAATATATGCTGAAGTCAGCAGTAAGTGCTGGCCTCCGGCACACTTCCTTGCTGCTCAGAGAAGCAGCAAAGTGCTCTCTTCAACTAGTTGCCTACCTGTCCTCCTGGAACCAGGTTCTAGTCAACCAGAGTCTTCTGCACAAGATGAATTGGGCAGCGTCTCTGCTCCCCCTTGCAGCCCTGGCCAGGGCAGTACGCAGCCCTACATGTGTGGATGTGAGTGTCGTCTACCCTTCTCCAGTCAGCTCCCATTTGCAAAGCCTCAATGCTAAGTATTATTGCACGGCTGAATCGTGGAGTGTTTTGTCCTCAAAACTGAGGCTAACGGAGTCATAGGAATGCTACATTGCAATTAATGCCCGCAACTGGCCTGTGCCAGATGACTGGGGCTCGCGGGGCTTGGACTAAAGGGCTGTTTAATTGCGGTGTAGACATTCGGGCTCAGGCTGAACATACACCTCCATCTATCTCTGGGACCCTCCCACCTAGCCTGGGCTCCAGCCTGCGTACTGAATGTCTACACTGCAATTAAACAGTCCCTGAGCCCAAGCCCCACGAGTCTGAGTCAGCTGGCAAGGGGCCAGCCGCGGGTTTTTAATGCAGCATAGACATATCCAGGCAGTCTGAGGGCTCATCCTCACAGCACTGGCAAAGTGCACTAGAGGCAGGGGCGGCTCCAGGCACCAGCGCAGCAAGCGTGTGCCTGGGGCGGCAAGCCGTGAGGGGCGGCCTGCCGGTTGCTGTGAGGGCGGCAGTCTGGCTGCGTTCGGCAGCATGCCTGCGGGAGATCTGCCGGTCCTGCGGCTTCAGCGCCAATTTGGCAGCGGGCACACCGAAGGTGCCGGACCGGCAGATCACCCGCAGACACGCCACCGAATCCGCGTGACCACGGACCACCCACAGGCGCGCCGCCGAAGGCTGCCTGACTGCCGTGCGTGGGGCGGCAAAAAACATAGAGCCACCCCTGACTAGAGACGGGTGATTTGTAAGGCGCTCTAATGTGTTGTGCTCTAACTGTCCAGTGTAGACCCTGCTGGCCCACTCTAAAAGGTACCTAGTTCGAGTTAGCATCATCCTAAGGATACATTAACACCCTTCCGGCATGCGTTGCTGCTCTGTGCAGACAAGCCCTGAGGCAGAACAGAGTCCGGACTAGCTTCGGCTAGGGTGAAATTCACCCTTGTTCATATGTGATGGTTGCCAGCTTCGCCAGCACACCAGGGATTGAATAGGGTTGTCCAGAGCTAAAAGCATGAGCTGCTACCACGCCGTAGCTCCCTAGGTGTGGCTGTAACTGACTCAGGCTGGATCAGTCACAGATGGGGACATGTCGCACACTCAAATTACTCTGGTCCTTGGCACAGGGGGGCATTTCACCCAGTGAGCTTTGCCTCAGAAGGAACTTCAGTTCCGCAATTATTATTACATTTGGACCTCTCTCTTGCATTCTTTCTCTGGGCCTGTCTTTTGGTATGGGGCCATATGTAAGAAAGGTTTTATCCTGTAATATAATAGTCATGTGTGAGAAAAGGATTTCTGAAACTACCTGCTCCACAACCCAGTTTCAGGAGATTTCCTCACCTCTGCAGTATCGGGTCTCTTTTCATTCAAATAATCCTTATCTTATCTCAAGTGCATTTTAATCTACACCCTACAAAAAAGGTAGCTAGCAATGGCTTGTAAAAGTGACATCATCAAATATCTCCTGTGCTATATAATTATATCATTAAATATCCTAGGACCAAAATAAACCAGGGAAACTCACTTCACAAACTCTGCTACAAATAATTGTGAATTAAGGCCTCAAAAAGTGTCCTCTAGTTCACATTCAGTGTTAGGACTAAGCCCCCGCACCTCCACCCCCTCACCAGTTGCATTCACTTCCTGGAGAGAATACTTTAAATTCAGAGTCTAAAATATGCAACTCAAATGTTGTAACTCCAACAATCCTGTTCCTGTATGTTACCAACTTAATCAAACAAGCATCCATGCTGGGAAGTAGCTCCCCAGATGACTGCATTTCAGTAGTAGGTGAAATAGATTCACAGATTCCAAGGCCAGAAGGGATCATCTAGTCCAGTGGTTCTCAAAGCCAGTCCGCCACTTGTTCAGGGAAAGCCCCTGGAGGGCTGGGCCGGTTTGTTTACCTGCCGCGTCCGCAGGTTCGGCCGATCGCGGCTCCCACTGGCCGCGGTTCGCCGCTCCAGGCCAATGCGGGCAGTGGGAAGTGGCGCAAGCCGAGGGATGTGCTGGCTGCCGCTTCCCGCAGTCCCCATTGGCCTGGAGCAGCGAACCATGGGGCAGTGGGAACCGCGATCTGCCGAACCTGCGGACGCGGCAGGTAAACAAACCAGCCTGGCCCGCCAGGGGCTTTCCCTACACAAGCGGCAGACCGGCTTTGAGAACCACTGATCTAGTCTGACCTCCTGTAGAGCCCAGGCCGCAGAACTTCCTCACCGTAATTCCTAGCGCAGAACTGTTTGGAAAATATCCAATTTTGACTTAAAAATTGTCAATGATCAAAAATTCGCCATGAGCTTTGGTAAATCATTCCAATGGTTAATCACTACCATCGTTAAACATTTACGCCTTATTTCCAGACTGAATTTGGCTAGTTTCAACTTCCAGCCATAGGATCATGTTCTAGCTTTCTCTGCTAGATTGAAGAGCCCATTGTCAAATATTTATTCCCTATATAGACACTTACAGACTGTAATCAAGTCACCCCTGTAACCTTCTCATTGGTAAACTAAATAGATTGAGCCCTTTAAGGCCTGGTCTATACTGGGAACGGGGGGGAGGTAAATCGGTCTAAATTACGCAACTTCAGCTACGAAAATAGCGTAGCTGAAGTCGACATACTTAGAGCTACTTACCGCAGTGTCTTCACTGCGGTAGGTTGACTGCTGATGATCCCCCGTCGACTCCGCCTATGATCCTCGCTCCGGTGGAGTATCTGAGTTGACGGGAGAGCGCTCGGCGGTCGATTTATCGCGTCTTCACTAGGTGCGATAAATCGACCCCCACTGGATCGATCGCTCCGGAGGTAAGTGTAGACATGCCCTACGTCTATTACTATAAGGCATGTTATCTAATCCTTTAACATTCTCATAGCTCTTTTTTGAACCCTCTCCAATTTGTCAATATCCTCCTTAAATTGTGGGCACCAGAACTGGACACAGTATTCCAGCCAAATAGTGAGGTAAAATAACTGCTCTACTCTTACTTGAGATTCCCATGTTTATGCATCCCAGAATCACATTGGCTCTTTTGGCCACAGCGTAATACTGGGAGCTCATGTTCAGGTGCTTATCCACCACAACCCCCAAATCTTTTTCAGCCTCTGGTTCCGACAATAGAGTCCCACATCCTATAAGTATGGCCTACATTCTTTGATATTGATATTTATCAGTATTAAAACGCATATTGCTTGCTTGCGCCCAGTTTGCCAAGCAATCCAGATGGCTCTGTATCAGTGACCTGTCCTCTTCATTATTTACTACTCCCCAATTTTTGTGTCACCTGCAAACTTATTCAGTGATGATTCTGTATTTTCTTCCAGGTCACTGATAAAAATGTTAAATAGTGTAAGGGCCAAGAACCAATTCCTGCGGGATGCCATTGGAAACACCTGCCCGTTTACAGTTACATTTGGAGACCTATCAGTTAGCCAGTTTTTAATCCATTTAATGTGTGCCGTGTTAATTTTAAATTGTTCTAATTTTTTTAATCAAAATGGCAGGCATATCCAGTCAAATGCCTTACAGAAGTCTTAGCATATTATATCAACACTATTACCTTTACCAATCAAACTTGTCATCTCAGCAAACAAATATATCAAGTTTGTGTGGCAGGATGTATTTTCCATAAAGCCATGTTGATTTGCATGAATTCCTTTACACTCCTTTCATTCTTTATTAATTGAGTCCCACTTCATTCTCTTGCCTGGGATCAATGTCTGGCTGACTGGCCTATAACTACTTGGGTCATCCCATTTATCTTTTTAAAAAATTGGCCCACCATTAGATTTCTTCCAGCCTTCTGGAACTTCCTCTGGGTTCTAAGACTTATTGAAAAGCAACATTAATGGTCCAGTGAGCTCTTCAGCCAGTTTTTTTTTAATTTTGGATGCAAGCTATCTGGTCCTGCTTAGATATGCACAGGGATACACATATATACACATTACACAACTCATGTAGATGCATGTATATGTATATGTGGAGGTGAGAGCCATGTGATCAGTTGCAGAACCATGTGATGAGGTGCCATGCCATATTATGAATGAATTTATTGTGCACCTTTAACCAGTTCACCCGCCCTCTACCCACCAACTCTGCTCCTGTCGATCTTATTCTGACATTCCAACCCTATGAGCACTTTCTCCTCGCCATGGGGATGTATCTACTTTCAGATGCAGAATTATTTTCAACATGTAGAATTTTACTCCCCAGAATTCTCCTGCCTTTGACCCAGGACAGACAAGATTCAGTCCTGTGCCAGGGACAGCTGTTCTACAGATAAAATGATCACAAAGGTAAAGCTTAATGTCTCATAGCCTGTTGGCAGTACCAGGTCAGCCACACCGCTGCTGAAAAATAGGTATGAAAATCCCTCCTTGTGACTTCTATGTTAAATGCCAACAGGCCTTTTAAGGGTTGATCTACACACAGTCTTTGTACCCATAATTATATCTCCTGGTGTCCATGCATTTACACCCATATGAAAGTATTCATGCCGGTGTAACTTTACTTACAGCTTTATACCAGTGTAGCCATGTCCACACTAGAGTAGTGGGTTGCACCAATTTAACTAAACTGATATAATTATATTGGTACCAATAAAAAGTCTGCATAGGCCAGTGCTAAACTCGTCAATATTTTCTTTAGAACTGCGGATGAGGCACAGGTGTGCAGATGTTCAAGATTTGTATGCCCTGGCATGACAAAAGGGCCAGATTTCCCAGCTAGACAATATACTGTGCTTGTCTAGTGGTTTTACTGAGCTCTAAACTCATGTTGCCTGCAAACTCTTTCTAGGGTAAATGACATATACCCAGGGCCTGATTCTGGGCACACTTACATTGGTATAAACGAGAAGTAACGCCATTCACTACAATGGAGTCAGAGCCTGCCTAGAACTGGTATAAGTGAGAACAGAATCAGGCTCTCAGTTCTTTATTTACGAGTGATAGTGGGCTGGATTCTGCTCTCAGTTATTCCAGGACACATCTGCCGTGGTGGGAGCTCAGGCTGTTTAGTTAGGTGCCTAACATCAGTCACTCATGTTTGAACATTTTGGCTTTAATGACCTCTCCAAGCAGTAGGACAGTAGTCAGGAGTAGAATACAAAAAGCCAGACTCGTGCAGCGCTGCTATAAACACACTCAGTTATTGGTCTACCCAGGCTGCAAGTTCTTCATTCCTTATTCCAGACTCTCCTCTCTTTCTCTCTCCTCCACTTTCAACAAGTATGTCAGGCTATGCAATAGCTCTCAGAACCACCGACAGGACTAGACGGAGCTTAGCGAGCTGCTGAGATTCTCTCAGTGTTTCTTGCCCGATGTCCACAGCAATGCAATGTGTGTCGGTTCATTGAAGGTTCCACCTCTATTGGCTTCAACGATATCTCTCTGTTTATGCTCACTGTCAGGCAAGGGTATTTTCAGGTCCAGAGTTCTTAGGCCTGTCAGCCTTTCGCAGTTAGGAAAGTAGGAGGGGAAGGAGCTGGAAAGAGATCTTCAAGGGAAGAGAAATGAACCATGGTGAACGTTCAGGAAAATCAAAGAAAATCTGAAGTAGGCTCAGCTGCAAAGCAAAGATTCCAGGTAAGCCCCTTTTCCCAAACTTCTGCAACCTCCAGACCTGCCAGGTGACACTCATCTTGTGTGACGCTCATGTAATGCAATGTGTGGAGGAATTGCATGCACAGAGTCTGCTGCGAGTTGGAGTGGAGTCGACTCTCAAGAGGAGTCAGATCACCAGGGATCACATGGGCCAGTTACTATATCAGTTGGTGCAGTCAGAAAAGCTAAGCAAACAGGACTTCTTCAAGGGGTTGGTATTCTGCCATATGAACACTTTAATTAGATCTCTAATTTCTGGTTGTGTTAATTTCAAAAACAGACTCCTTGTGTTGGGGGATACCCCCTTCCCAGCTTCCTGTGAGAGCAACAGTATCCTACAAGTATCCTTTCTGCAAGAGGATTTATGGTTGCCCATTGAGGAGGCTCGTATAACTGGGGTAAGGGGTGTGTTAAATCAATATCTGAGTGAAATTAATGTTTGCGAAAGGTGCCATATTGGCAGTTCTTTAAACTAAAGTCCTCCGTCTATCCCCAGAATGGGGATCGTTCTTGCAATGACAAGACAGGCTTCACTCATGCAGCACCCGCTGCCAGTGACTCTGATTTATGGGGACCAACACTGGAGATAAGGGTAGTATGGTGCCAAATGCAGTTATGCTGCTGGTTATGTGCACACCTGTCCTCTAGGAATTGAAGATAGACCACCTCATTGGCCATTGAACAGGTGTTAGATTGTCATCTGGTAACTGCATCCAGACCACACTGACCTAGCCTAGATTGGAATCTGTTGCACAAAAGTAAAACGAACCACGTATCCCAATAAGAGTCCCTTAAGCCAGCCAGTACACCCCAGGGATCATAATGCAATGATTAAACCAGGAATAACTAAGAAAGTAATGCTCTAACTATGACAGAAGAAATTAATGTTTTCACATATTCAATTTTAGTGTCTGTAGCCACTTCATGGTGCTTTTATTTGAAAGGTTGCCATATTCCTGGCTGGGATGATTTAGTTGGGGATTGGTCCTGCTTTGAGCAGGGGGTTGGACTAGATGACCTCCTGAGGTCCCTTCCAACCCTGAGATTCTATGATTCTATTCTTCCGAGCTATCATTCATTCCTGCTGACGAACTCACTAAATGTAATGCATTTTCTTTGAGAGAGACAGCAGCCTTACCCCACATTATAACCTAGCCCCCTCGAGAACAGTGTACTAAGCTACAAGCCTGGCTCGCATGACTTCCAATCCCAACTCTACTGCTGAGTGCTGTTAATATTTCTGTGCCTTCACAAACCTTATTCAGCATTCACACACTGCTACCTTAGGGGAGGCAATTATCTTGCACCTATTTTACAGATAAGATAACTGAGAGAATGCACAAGGTCAATTCAGGGGCAGCTGGGAATAGAACATTGGTCACTAATACAACAAATTCAGGTCCCGTCCACTTTGCAGTGTTGCCTTTTGGAACAGACAGCCCAAATTTTGCACTTGTATAACCCATGCTAACACGGTGAGGATCTTTGAGGACATCTACACTGCATTTAAACATCCGGGGCTGGCAGGGGTCAGCTGACTCGGGCTCACGAGGCTTGGGCTGTGGGGCAGTACACCGTGGAGACATTTGGGCTTGGGCTGCAGCCCGAGCTCTGGGACCCTACGACGGGGAGGATCCTGTAATAATGGGCGTGGTCCTTTAGCTGAAATGTTAGACCATGTCTGTGCGTACAGCGCTGCAGTGCCACGGCTGTACCAATCAAGTTTCTGGTGAAAACGATCCATGCCGATGTGAGAGAGGTCTCTCCTTGGTGTAAGCGGGGGAATGGTCCCGCTATTGTGGGGAACTTTCCTGGCTTCTGCACTACCCCNAAACACCCCACTGAATGTTAGTAAGGGGGCAACAGTCCCCTTACATTGGCATAAAAACCCACCTCTGCGAGCAGCATAAGCATAAGCTTCTCCTGCCGACATAGCGCTGTGCACATGAACACTTATGTCGGTGTAATTTATGTCGCTCAGGGAGGTGGAATATTCACACCCCTGAGCGACATAAGTTCTGCCAACATAGCCATAGAGACTGATGGTTTTAGATCTAGACATCCCACAACCTCTCCCTGCAGACATTCCCCACAAGGAGCAAACTATATTTGGCAATGGTGTCTCTAACCGCGAGCCCACACTCTGCTCCCAGACCCAGGAAAAGAACCCAGGAATCCTGAGCCCCAGAATGCTAATGTGAGTTTGCAAATAGTTGGGTAAGACACTGGAAGCCTGCGTGTCCTGTCGACCCTCATGGAGCATAATGGCGTGTGTTCCCACCAATTGCCCCCCCCAGCTGAAGCGGATGAGGACTATCCTCTGGGACCAAAGTCCTGTGTTCGAATGCTGCCGCTGACCTGTGCGGGAGATGTATACATAGGATAACGTGACGACCCTGCAATAATGGATGAAATTATTTTATATTGCAAAACAATGTATTTGGAGGCACATGTGGAGGATGTGTTCATAGCAGTCTGATTGTTGTATTTTTAGTGTTTTAGTTTGGGGAGCTGTCCCTTTAAAGAGCAGGGTGGAGCACCAGTAATTATAGGGTTTGTCTGAAGGAGACGTGTGGGAAATTTTGCCTGTGTATGCAGAGAGTGGCAGACCCTGCCTGTAAGCTCCAAAGAGGTCAGAGCTTGATTTAATAAACATACCTTTCCAGAAAGCAAGGCTCATTCTCAAAAGGGTATCGTTGGTGAAGCTAGATGCCTCGGGACATTGTTAAGGAGCAGCAGACCCTCACACCTGTATGCATCCAGCCTAGCTCATTAGGGCTTAAAAGTTGTTCCCATCTACTAAATGTTTGGTGGCACTGATGCGATGAGTTTGGCAGGTCTCACCACCACGCTTTGCATTAATTGACAGACTCAGTGGACAGGCCGGGAACTGCCCTTGTCAACAACAGAGAAAGTGCCCCTATGCATCAGGGCTGAGCCAGGCTGATAGTATGTGTGTGGGAACTCGGAAACCTACCCTGTAGATAAACAGAGGGCTCCCTATACAAGGAATGCCTTTCACCAGCACTAAATCCAGTCCCTTAAGTAATTTTGCATCAAGAGTCCTGCTGGAGCTGCATGAAACTGGAAAGCTGGGAGCCTCTTTGTATGCTGTCCTTTATTCTGGTGCTGTAAATAATCCAGCTGTTTCCTCCCAGGACTTTCCGTTCCTCATTCCTACATGGGTAAAGCTTTTGACCCTTGTGCCAGTTTGCAAAACCAGACCTCGCAGCATTGCAGTGAAGACAAGGTTATCTAGGCCACCTTCAGCTTAAAGATTTGGGGTTCTTTGTTTGCTGGGGAAGAGAGAAAGGGCTTGATTCTCCAGTTCCCTCCATCCTTGTGCCATCATTTACTCGACTGTGAAGTGAATGGCCAATGCACCTCAAAGCTACCAGATCAGAATGGCCGTCTCATTGCTCTGGCGTATGTGATGATGCAAAGGTGTAGGATGAGTTCCCAAGGTGAGGGATGGGGGATGGCGGATAGGGGTATTTGGCTGTTGTTTTTCAAACCAAGATGGTCAAAGCGGGAAAACGGCTAGAGGATCAAGAAGGATTAAATGAAATAAAAGGATAAGAGAAATAAAAGAAAGAAAGGACTTTCCCTGAAACAATGGGTCTTCTGTGGAGACCTGGAACCTTCAGCCACGCTCTTGGGAGGTCTCATGTAATTGAGTCACAGGCAGGCCAGTCGTTTTATAGGAGGCAGAGTATGGCCGCATGCCCCTGCCCTGCAGGAAGCCGGTGTGGGGAGAGAGAATACAGTGCTAGCTGCTTAACTCTTCTCTGCACGAGAACACGTCACGTACAAATTGTCCACGGGCGTCGGCAACAAATGCAGCTACGCGGGGGACAAACGTGGTTTGTTTGCAATTGGAGGCAAGGCCTAAATGGGTCAGATTCTCAGCCAGTGTCAATCAGGGGAGTTCCATTGAAGCCTATGGAGCGATGCTGAGTTTCTGGCCCAATGTGTTCAGTCCTGTTTCATGAAGGCTTCATTGGCAGGTTCATCCCTCTTTTCTTTTCTCTGCAAAGGTCTGCATCGGCACATGCAATGTGACCAGGAGCTGAAAACTCACCCACCTAGTTACACCTACGGCAGTGTATATAACCAGTGCTCAAATGTACCCCCTCCTCCCAAACCCATCAATGTCCAGGGTGTGGGGCCTTGACTGGAATGTCTCCTAATCACCGGCATGAAATCACCCCATCTTCAGACTTACAAATGTTAATGCTGAAGCATCAAAATGCCTTTGTGCGTTTGTGTAGAGCACGTCAGATCCCAGAGCCCCTGCTGCATGAAGGAGATAATAGCAGATACTTTGAAAGGGAGCAGCTTTGCTAAGAAAAGAGTTTTCACAAACACTTTGGGGTCACTTTGTTTTCCTGGTTCCTGTCCAAGAAGTACAACTCCTGGGTTAAAAGGAGACTACGATAAGCAGGTGGCTCACTGCAGGGTGGCTCAGAACATCAGGTGGGCAGTGGCTAGGAGAAGCTAGTTAGCCTCCAGTCACCATCTTACATTTTCACCTATTCCACTGGAAAATCCTTGGCACTTCTGGCTTGTTCACGCCCAACCCACATAGACAGAGAGTGGGGAGGCTGCCGTGACCCATGGGGAGAAACAACCGCAGGATGAAAAAGAGAAAATGGTCTGATAATGAAAATGATCATCAGTGCCTAGGGGCCCCAGTCCCGGAACAGGAGCCCATTGTGCTAGGTGCAGCACAAACACAGAGCAAAAATACGGTCCCTGCCCCGAGGAGCTTCCAATCTCAGGAAATGGTGGAAGAAGAGATAGAAAGGACACGTGAACGGGAAGAAGAAATAGAAACAGAAAAAGGAAAAGAGGAAACTCAGCTCTGAGGCTAGAAAATGTTGTTTTGTTTCTTCTTAACCCTTTTAGTTTATTTTATGCCACTGGCAGCAAAGGGGGAGCAGAAAGGAAGGAAATGCAAGGAGGGAGGGGGCAAAATGTTGATGCTGATTGTAGCATGGATTGCGGGAGGTAGAGTTATCAGGCTAATGGTAGCCTGGACTACAGGGCATCAGATAACTTTTCTGTACCATTTTGAGCAAAAGGAATGTTGTTTACTGAATCGTATATAAGCCCAGGGGTGTTTGGAATAAGAGTTACAGAGTCCAGAGGCAGGTTAGGAAAAAACAACAACTGAATGTAATCAGAGCTGCACACACAGAAGAGGTTCTGAGCTTCTAGAGGTCTCTGCCCCCATCATCCTCCAGCAGGACAATGAGGGACCAGTCAATAAATTAGGAGCATCCTCAAGACAAGCTGTCACAGGCTCATCATTGATGGTATGAAGTGATATTCTACTTATAATTCAGGACAAGGGTTGGGTCTGAACTGATTCCCCAGGACCGGACCCCTCGCCATGCAAGTTTCAGAAACCCGGTATGGAACCCAGTTTGCCCCCTTCTCTTTATAACGGGGGGATTATTATAATCTTTGATCGGAGCACCCCTGCTATTTGGGGTGTCAACTACCCCCTCCAGGCATGGATTGAATTTTGCTTTGTAATGGGTCTGACCCACACCCAAATCCCCACGCTCATGAGCTTTGGCATGTTTGGAATCCAGATGTTCGTTTTGCCTGGAGGACTCATCTCTGCACAACAAACCGAAATGAAACCCCAGAAGCAAAACTAGAGCCGCAGAAAGGGGAAGCAACTAGGATCCCTGGAGACTGCAGGACACCTGCCAGGATCAGCAACTCCATATGAGTAACCCCACCATGCATCCCTGTGTGCTCCTGTCCCCTCCATCCCAAGGCAGCCGGTCTCCCTCCCTCCTGTAAGTCATAGCCATGAACTCCAGGGCAGGTTTCCCAGGGTTCTTAGCAATAAATTAGTACTGAATTATTACTGCAGAGAGTGCAATCCATCCACTAATATTAATCACTTGTAAACAAACCCACACAGCCCCGGCTTGGTATTGTTATCACGGCAGGCGATAAAGAGCTGCACGGCATGCACAATCAGGGTCGTGAGGTTCGAGCCAGAGCAGCCCCATTTCCTCTTTCCCATCTTTTCAGTGTTCACTGACACCTCGCAAAGCTTCCTGCCCACTGATTGCTCTCTCTGTCTCTCACGTACACACACACGGGCGCACACCCTCTCTCTCCATCCCAGCCAGCCCGGAATGGGGTGGAATATGGCAGCTGTTTCACAGCCCTGCCATTTAGGACAGGAAGTACAGGCAAATGCAGCCTCCAGCTGGGGCTGGGGAGACGGGGAACTGAAGGCAGAATCATAGTTACTGGAGCCAGAGGTCGGCAGTGTGGTGCCGACTCTTGCAAGAATTGGCAAAAGATCTTCAATAGCCCTATGGGGCCTGATCCAGTAGGGGGCTGAGCTAGGGGGCTGAGCACCTCACAGGATCACGCCCACCAGGAATTCGGTGGAATGCCTCGTGCAGGGGGAAACTGCCATACTTCCGGAACAGAAGTTCCAATCGCTTGGAGGATTGCCTCTGCCTTTGGATTGCCTCCCTTTGAGCTGGGATCTCCACTAGCTATTGCCTCCTGGGTTCTTTCTGTGGAGGCGAAGCCCCAGTTTGCAGCTTTCTACGGATGCTCTCAATAACCTGGGTGTTGTCCTTGACACCACCACTCTCCTGCCACAAAGGCTAGTGACTTTGCCTCTGTTTAGAGAGGCTGCTCTATTCCACACCCTGCTGGGGAGATCTTGGAGAAAGCAAATGTTCTATCTACAGAGCACATCTGAGATTGCCCCCAAAGCTGGTGTTCTGCAAAGCACCTAGCACCAGGAGCAGCCATGGGTAGGTTTTACAGGGCTTTGCATCCCGTATCCTGTGTGCTGTCCTCATTCAGGTTGTTCTGCACCCAGAATGAGGCCAAGGGGATTGTGGCTCTGTGCATACGGGACCCCTGAACTAGTGGCTCTCTAGGAAGTTACACAGGTAGCATAGGGCTGAGGGTGTCACTGCAAAACTCCCCTAGGGGCAGGTTATTCCACACTTGTCTGCTACAAGGTTCCTTATATCTTCCTCCAAGGTACGTAGGACTGGTCATTGTTGGAGGCAGGATAACAGGCGGCTAGAGGGGTTGGATCTGCACATGTGCCAATAGCTCAGAGCCTGGTAGCTTTGCTGCGGGGTCACTAAAACGGTTCAGATTTTGGATCTGAATATAATTAATCTTTAAAAACTCTTATTCCATCTGCCAGAGCTCAGCAAATAGGCCTCTGGGCCCACCGTCCCGTGCCTGCCGGGAGCCTGTGCGAGCTTACGCGGCACCACGGCCTGACACAAACAGCACACCGTGCAAAGGGGCAGAAGTGACGGCAGATTCCTTGTCTGGAATCGATTATGTTTCACTTGCTGCTGCCATTGCTTTAGACTGCGGCTGTGCCCTCAATTTTGCAATGAGCCGACACTGGCTATCGGGTTCCACTTTTTGGGTACGTTGCAAACCGGTTGGATTTTTTTGCCAAGTCTAAACCAAGGGCAGGGACTCCTCCCTGAGCTCAGTGTCTGGGTTGGCCCCATGCATGACGCCTATACTCTGCTGTGGCACACACACTGCTCAGTGCATTCAGGGGGATCCATGGTGCCCCATTCCCTGCTGGGGAAGTAGCAGGGGCTTTACAGGGCAGAGAGAGCAACCTAGGGTTGCCTGCTTTGGTTGGATGTATTCCTGGAGGTGTCAGCCCACGACATGCTCTTTAATTAAAGATTAATCTTTCATTCCGGGAGACTCCAGGACAATCCTGGAGGGTTGGCAACCCTAATGCATCCAGTTTTGCCAACTGTCAGTGTGCCTGCACTGCATCGCGTGTAGACGTAGCTGAGCTAGCTCCGATCGCGCTAGCTCCAGTGACAATAGCAATGAAAACCTGGTAGCACAGCAGCATGGGTTGTACAGACCTGCCTGGGACACTGGATATATACCTGAGTGGCTAACCCATGCTGCCATGGATGGCTTCACTGCCATTGTTATAGGAGCTGGCTAGATCCAAGCTTGCTCAGGTAGGTCTCCACAGGCTGCAGTCACACCTCTAGTAGACCTACTCTGCGAATGCTGTGGCTAAAAGGTTTACAAAATCATGATTAGAAGGGAGGCATGGGACGGCCAGGACTCCTGGGTCCTATTTCCAACTTGGTCACTGACCTTGGGCAAGTCATTGCCCCTCTCTGAGCCTCCGGTTCCCCTCCCACTCTTTTGTCTGTCTAGATGGCAAGTTCTCCAGGGCAGCGACTGTCTGTACAGAGCCAAGCACAGTCTCAGTGGGGATCTTTAGGTGCCATCGTCACGCAAATGATACTAATAATGGAGGTCAGGAGGCAAATCACCATCCCTGCTGCTGAAGGGAGCTGGGCTAGAACCACATTGAGCTGTTGAGCCTGGAATGGTTTTGCCCATGGCCCTCACGGGGTTCCTGTTTCTGAGGGTGCCCTATGATCATTAATATCAAGCTGTCCTTTTACAAGAAAGTGATACAGGTAATTAATGATATTTACAGAACCACTGGGCAATTATTGCCTCTGTCTCTCAGAAGGCAATGAATCAACCCCCGGCTCCCACTTATCGGCTGGACTGGCAGGACATTTCTTTTGCTCACTTTGGACACTGTGATTAGCTTCCTGAATTAATGATGGTTAATGGTGAGAAATTGATGGTGTCTATGGGGCCTGTGATTTGGAATAAACAGGGCATCAGAGTTCTTTCCCCAGGGAATCTCAGGGCAAGTTAATTGCTGGGAACTTGGCATAAAGTGTCATATCTCTGCCTTGTCTACCCATCCCCATCCCTCTCTCTGCCCTCTGTCACCCCAACCCAGCTCTCTCCATCCCCCCCTCATCCTCCTTGCCCCCTCTGCCCCCCTCTCTTTCCTCTCACTCTCAGTTTGCCCCCTTACCAGTTCTCTGTGAGCACCTGGGGAAACATGAGTCTTGAGCGCTATTGAGCTCACAAGTGGGCAGCACATGTCGGAATGGCAATGCTGGGTCCGTCCCCATCTTCTGGCACCGAGTGTCCGTGCTCTGTGGGTCACACACGCAGAGAGCTGGGTGTGGCCAAGCACCAAAAAGCTGGGCATTGACTGCGCCAGAGTTATTTCTTGAAAAGCCCCTCAAGCCCTCATCCTGAGAGTGGGTTTTAAGAACACTAGTAAGGCTGAACCCCTCCTTGAAACCTTCCTCCAGCCATGATGCCTACAGGCCTTGGGCACTGGTGAGGCAGATGGCCAGCCAGAATGTCTATTTTCCTGCTTAACTCTGTTCATTTGGTTACCTCACCCTCCGACCCTCCCCATCCCATCCGTCTCTTTCATCGACCTGTCACGTCCTGCCTGACACCAGAAGGGACCATTGTGATCATCTAGTCTGACCTCCCGTGTAACAGAGGCCAGAGACCTGCCCCACAATAATTCCTAGAGCAGAGCATTTAGAAAAACATCCCGTCTGGATTTTAAACATCTTCCCACCCTGCCCTGTACTGTGGGCTGTCCCAGTTTTTCATTCACAAAGGGAGAAGGGCTTGCTTATGTCCCTCCTTCGTCCCACCACCAAAACACTTCCCTGTCATGCCCCTCCACCAACAGCCTTGTCTCAGATGTTCATTTTGAATAAATAATCCACAGAGGGGAGGGAATGTCTCTCCTCTTGGTGCCCAAATGCCTGAGCCTACAGGGCCTCGTTTCTATGCCAACAACCACTATTGCCCCTCCCTCCCCTCTCCCCAGGAGAATCTCCATTTGCCATCAGGAGTGGGGGGGAGATGGGCACCCCATCTCCACTGGAACAAGTCTATCAATTCCTTTAGCCTCAGAGACACTGAGATGTCCCCACAAAGGCACCTCCTGCTGCTCCCTCCCTTGGCCTGGACAGGCTGGTGTCCCTGGGGCCGAACAGGGCTGGGGCCAGCACAATCTCTGCTCTCCTTGTTGCTGGGGGAGGATCTGGTACTTGTCTGTACAGTACCTCACACAACGGGGCCCTGAGCTTGGACTGGGTGTTGCCAGGGGCTATCGTAATACAAAGAAATAATAATGCTCCTCATCCACTCGTCCCGCAACCCATCCTGAGGAAGTGCAGAGGCTGAAAGGCAAGGGAATTGCAACCACGTATCTCGTCTGGAGAAGAGAACTCCATGAACATGCCCCAATCCTAGCTGGAGTCCTCCCCAGCAACACACACTCCACACTGGTATCTTTCTTCTGGCTTTTCAAACTTGACAACAACTCGGCTGCAGATGTACAGAGACCACTGCCTGTCATGATGACCATTGCTTCCTTGTGCTCCCGCATCTGACTATGCCCGTATGTTGCCTCTTGTCTTATACTTAGATTTTATGCTCCTGGAGGCAGACTGCCTCGGTGTTCTGTGTTTCTACAGCAGCTAGCACGATGGGCTCCTGGGCCAGGACTGAGGGCCTAGGTGCTACGATAATATAAATAAGTAATAAATAATAATAATACATATTTTTTAAATCTTAAGGGCTGGATCTTCTGAGGTGCTGGTCACCTTCAAAGAGACTTGGATGCTCAGCACCTTACAAGATTGGACCCAACCTCTGGACCATATGGAAAGAGACCAATGGATTACAGCTTGATCACTACTCTCCATCAGTATCCCATGGTGGGTGCACTTGAGGATGTTGTAAAACTCTCCTTTTGCACTCGCATGTGCAGTTCTGTACAACGGGAGAGTGGATGAACATTCCCTCCTGACCCTCCCTGGAGGCAATGAGGATTGATGGCCCTGGCCAACTTTACTCTCACTATAACATCACTGCCAATGTGATTCTTATTCACATGACAGTCTCTCAATCTCTTCTCCAGGCAGAGCCCCATCGGTGTGGGGAATCTCAGTGCTCGCCGCCTAACAGACCAACCGTGGCTTCCTCTGTCCTTTCCACCCCTCTCATCCCTTTGAATGTGGAAATAAGAAAGCAACTGCTTTCCCTTGCCAATCCTCAGTTCAAAGCCCAACCTCTGGGAGTCCAGGACCTGGCACAATGCACTCCATTGTCCTTGTCCGATGCTGAGAGGCAGCCAGAACACAAAGACAGGCTGGAGTCACTGTCCAATGCACCAGGAAACCGTAGCCCAGGTCAACAAAAGCATCTTCTCCCCACAATGGGAGTCCGAATGCTGGGGGGACCCGTGGGGACACTCAATATCGTCTATTGTCTCCGAGGGCCTGGGTGTATTGAGGGAATTGTACAATGGGATCAAACAGCCTAATTCTGAAAGGGGGGGGGCTAAAAAAGCTGTCCTTCTTCAGATCTCTCCTTATCTCTCTTCCTATCTCCTGGGCTTAGCCTGGGTGTACTTGCTTGCAATCACTTCGTAACAAGCCCAGCAAACCAATCAGGAGCCAAGCACAGCCCTCAGTCCCCTTGACTGAGGTGATTTATAAATGACTCACTGGTTTATATTTGAGCACAGTCCTCTGCACACCTCTACCTGGGGAGCAACTCTCTGCCTGGGCTTTCTTGACACATTTGCAGCTCACCTGGCAGAATTAGCCCTTTCTTCCCTCCAGCAAAGGTGAAGGTAAGTCCCTGCTCCCAACAATGGTGCTCTTTGTCTGGGTGGGCGTGGGGGATTCGCACTGTGGTTGCACAGCCACAGGGTGTGAATTTCAATATTTGGAGACCTGGTTGTTGAATGATTTTTTTTTCCCCCAAAGGGGATTTGCAGCAGCAGATATGCCAAGGAATTAGCAACAGCAAAGATCAAGGGGCCTGAGTTATGAAGGAAGGCTACAAGAGCCAAATATGGGAATTAATTATTATGGGATCAAACCCTGCAGTCCTTACTCACACAAACTCCCGCTGAGATTGGTGGCAATTTGCCTGAGCATGGAGAATTACTAGTAATTACAGAGCCTGTGGGTCTGGTCTATTACTCGGGTTTGTGCTGCACCCATTCAGTCCATGGTGCTTTGCAGGCAAGTCCCTGCCCCAAGGAGTTTGCAACCAAAATCAGACTTTGCGATGCTCCCCTCTTCTCCCCCCACAGTTTGCAAGGTGGCGTTTGCATAGTTTGGCTAAGGAATAAATAGCAGGAGCTTGGGGGGGCGGGATATAAAAGTCTGTCCCAGCCTAATATACCAAGGAGGAGGGGGGGAATTATTTAAGGTGGGATGAAATTAAGAAGAAATTCTAGGCTAGAAATCTGAAGGTGCTTCCTATCAGAGATGTAGGGACAGTGTCCAAAGGGAAGCAGTGGGATTTCCATTGTTTGGGAGTTTTAAATCTAGCCTAGACCAAGCTTTAGGATTGGTATGATAAGAAACAGTCCTGCCCAACATGGACCCTAATTAGAGGCTCCAATTCTCTATACTCTGATCAGTGGAACTATGTTGTGGTGATTCTGCCTCTCTGTGCTGCTAAAATCCATCCACTTCTGCCTTGTGCATAAGCTGAGAACCTTGGGACAGGTTCTCCCCTGGCACGATCCTTGAAGAGGCTCTTACCTACATTGTTATTTGCTGGTCAGCAGAAAGTGCTTTCAAGAGCTTGCTGGTATGGGCGGAGATGATTTTTTGCCTAGGTTCAAACCCTGGATGCTCTCCTCTGCCCTTACTGTTGGGGACGATGGACTAGGTGACCCGCACAGTGTTTTTCCTTCTCTTAGATCAGATTCCCTGGGGGAGGGAGTGTGTCTGTGTACATGAGAGAGCACTAAGCAGGCAACTTGGATAAGAGTGTTCTCAGGTGCTTCAGGAATGCTGCAGTCTGCAAACTTCCTAATTCCTGAGACTTTCCATTGCCCATGTGCTCTTCAAAGGGCAGTAGCAATCTCAGTGTTCCGGGAACACCTAGCCAGAGGGATCTATTGGGGGGCAGATTTCTCCCCTTACCCCTCTAGTCTCTTTAAGTCAGTTCTCAGTCCTTTCCCGCAGAGCTGTGGAGATGCTGCCTCCATAAGGGGACAGGGAGCTGTGATGGAAAACTTTCCAAGGGCCAAACGCTGATGTTATTGAGATCAGGGGCAAGACTCCCATTGACTCCAGCAACACTGGGATTTGCCCCTAAGACTGTTCCTAAACTGGGTGATTTTGTAGAATCCAGCAGCCACCCACCTGACAGCACTTGAGAGAAGAGAGCCCCCCAGGGGTTCTTATGGCTTTTAAACCCTGTAGCCTGCCAAGGGGCTGCTGACCTTGCTCCAGATCAGCTCTGACTGCACTAAGTCAATGGACTGGCCTGGCCCTTGGAAGCCAGGCTGCTGCTGCTGGTGGTGGTGTTATTTTTGGTGGTCTGGAGGAAGGAGTGCATGGGCTTCCCACTGGAGACATATCAGCCTCACCACTGTTACTGACCCCCTGGCTGGCAGTCTCAGCAGAGAGGCTAAGGATTGTAGAGGACCTGGAGACTTAGCTCCTCTCCAAGCCCTAGAGATGCCTCCTGGGGGATCAGGACTGACGCTCCGTGGGATGGGGAAAGCAGCATTCTGCTGCATCTGTGTGGTGCCCATGGACAGAGGGTGTCAGTCTCCAGCACTGTCACCCTGGCACCTGCACTGAATTGTTCTGACGCAAGAAGTGTATTGTTCTTCTGCACTGGAGCAGCGCTGCATTGGAGCAGACAGAGCTGCTCATTTTTTATTCCATGAGACTAGTGCAGGGAGTGGGTCCTTCCCACACTTGCTACCCTGATGTCTACTCCTGCTTGGCAAGCACGTGGCTCCAAGCCTCCTTGCACCCCCAAATCTGTTCCTTCGTAACATGCCTACCAGCCTCCCCTTCTTCCCATAATTAAACTGGGACTAGATGCAGCTGAAAAGTTGTGCATATGAAACGTTGGGGCAGGGCTGAGAGCAAGTGGGTTATTTAAACAAATCACAGAAAGACTGGGCTAAATTCTGGTCTCATTTATAAGATAGTCAATCCAGAGTAACTCCACCGACTCTAAAGGAGTTACTCCAGATTTACACCAGAGACCAGAATGTGGCCCAGGGAGTGGAAGCATTTTCTTTCATAAACCCCCTTTTCAACCAAATGCTTTGGCTTCACCTGCAGTAACTGGCAGATGTCTGCAGCTCTTATTATGATGGTTACCAAGTGCACAGCTAGTTTGGTTTGAAACGCCTGTGAAGTGGTACAACAAATATTGGCACTGGCCCAACGGTAGCAGCGAGAGTGCAGAGCCTGAGCTCCTGCCCGGTACTGCTCAGGTTTGTTCCTACCTCCCCCCCCACCCCCCAAGGACCATCTGTCTATGGAAATCATCTATTAACACTCCCAAATATTTAAGCCAAAAGAAACCATTGTTTCAAAACCTAGCTGCTGTGAAGCAAAGGGGCCAGACGATGGCCACTGGACTCCTCACTTTGGACTGTAGGGGCTGAGAGTAAGAATGTGAGAAAATACGGGCTATGGAAGGGTGAGGTGCGGAACAGGGCATAGATGCTCCACCTCTGCCACAGCGACCTAATCACCATAGGGTTTTGTACCCACCGCCACAGAAAATAAAACCCAGGGACTTCAGGGAGTGTCTGGCACCTCTTCTTTTTGGGGGGGTCAAATCTCTTGCTTGGGATCAAGCTTTGGGTTTTTTATTCTTCCTTACGGCACTTATTATATGGCCAGATGTGTGTGTGTGTGTGTGTGTAGGGCTAGTAGTATACCATAAAACAAAGCCCCTAATACCAGGACATCTAGCAGCCCCCAACCACTCCCACTGGGCACTTTAAAAAGTGGCCACTCATGTCTCAGTTCTGGTCTACATGTAAGAAGTTTTCCCAGCAGAATTATGTTAGTTAAGGGTGTGGATTTTGTTTTTTACCAGTATAGCTATTCCAGTAAAAGTCCTAGCAGAGGTGCAGTTTTACCAGTATAAGGTGCTGTATCCTGGGATGACTGATTTTGCATCGCCAAATCAAAATCAGCTCTATTGTTATAAGCACTTTTATACTGGTAAGACTATGTCTGCACTTGGGGGGGTGGAGATGGGAGTTGTGGTTCTGCTTTGACCATGCTGGCATAATAAAAGCAGCAAAACTTTTAAGTGCCTAAGCACTGAAATCTCTGGGTTTCAAAAGGACTGGAGATGGAAGTGGACAAACCTGTGGATTTTAGAACATTTCCTAGGTAAACTCATTGGGGTTGGGAGGACATGATCAGGAGAGGCTGGGGAAGTGGTCATGGTAGGGGATGCTGGGATACAAAGATGAGTGCAGTAGAAATAGAAAAAGTTTTCTGAGGCAGGGACTTTTCACAATATGTATGTACAGCCCCTAGCATCATGGGGCCCTCATCTTGACTGAGTCCTCTAGGTGGTACTAGAATGCAGATAGTGAACACCAGCACGAGCAGGAAGGTGGAGTGAGTTTGAGCAGCATTCCTTGGCGGGAGTGAACTACATGACATTCTGAAACAACTTGCATTGGTTTAGAAAAGACCCCTTTTTCTCCTGGATCCTGTGTGATCGGCTAACCAGAGGAGAGGCTAAATGAAGTGAACTTGCCACTATGGGAGTGTCATAGAAATACACTTAGCATTGAATCCTCAGCTTCGGTAAACCTACATAACCCTGTTGACTTCCGGGGAGCTGCACCAGTTTAAACCAGCTGAGGATCTGGCCCTTAATCGTCTCAAAAAATTCCCTGCCGTTTCAATGGTTTCTATTTAATTTCCACAGGGGGACAGCAGGAAGTGACCCGACATGATTTTAGCAGGTTTGGTTTGTTTAAAGTTTCTTCAGCACAGTCACATTCCCCTCTCCCGAGTCACACCCACAGCATGTTGAGAAAACATCACAGGGATCCCAACTGCGTGACATGGTTGGTTCCCTTGTCCATCCCTGCGGCCTCCAGGGCATCCCTACAGCGCTGCTGGCTCTGACAGAGGCATTGAGGCTCATCCACTCCCACACTCCACTTGCAGCTGTGTTTGTAGCATTGCTTGCTGGGCCTCTTGAGGTATCTATGTAGGAGTGACCAGAACGGCTAGAGGCAGCACTGCAAGGTGGGACAGAGAAGGCTCCCGGGAGCTAGTGCAGTTGCAGTGCTTGTGGTTTCCCATGCGCACTGGGAACCAACATGGTTAGACAGCACTGGTTCACGTGGACTAAACCAATAGGCCCAATTCTGGGTATTGCACCCAGAGCTTTACACCTGTGGTGGGCATTTTATGGGTACATGAGGTTTTGCAGACATTGCTTGGACAGCCTTGAATGTGCAATGGTTTGTTGTAAAACTTCCTCATCTAGTGTAGACCCAGAGGCAAAAGACATTTTTAATGAAGCTTAATCTAAGGTTTGGAGACCCTGAACTTATTGAGACATTAAGAAATCAGGGAGAAAACCACAGGAGGCGGGAGTGAGACACATCATGTGTAAAAAAAGTCACATATAAATGATTTGCATTTTCTCCCTAAACATAATGGGCCAAATTCCTCCTTTGTGGTGCTCCACTGAAGACCCTTCACTTACTCCAGGGGTGAATTTGGCCCTATTTTAAACAAGATACAGTCCAACTGCTCTCAGAGAAAGTCAAGTTCCCACCCAGTTTTGCTAGTTTTAACTCATGCACCCTGGATCTGAAGTTCCCCTCTTGCTCCAACTCTGTCAGCACCAAACAGTTGTTTTGTGCTGTCGGATCCTATCAACACTGAGCAGAAACTTCAATGTGACTTTCTCTCCCCAGACACAGCTATCAACAGTGCCGGGACAAGTGATAAGGGGTTGCCATTCGTGGCAGCGAGGCGGGTGCTAGGAGAAAAACCTGTGCTTGGCACACCTGGAGTGGTTTGAAACTGGCAGGACATGAGTTAACTGGTCAGGAGCTCACAGGGCACCATGCAACGTTGCAACTCAGCTGATACTTTGTGCTTGTCTGACCTTATGGAACAATTTATTTTGCCTGTTCCATATCCTTGCTGTGAAACAGTTCTGCCTCAATTCTGTGTGTGCTCAGAATTGTATGCCCTGGTTTAAGGATTTGGAGCATTCCTTTACTTTTCACTCTCTAGGCCCAGATTACCATGTGCTCGTCACTTATAATCAAGGCCATATTTCCCACTGCACTGCACTTAGCACCCTGCAACGCCCACTGAAACACTGATGGGCCTGGCTTCTCAAAACAGCTCCGCACGCAAGGTGTTTCCACCATGCAGAGATTCCTGAGAATCTGGCCACTTGTTTTGGTGCCTAAACTTTTAGGGTTACCATATTTTGAGCCTCCAAAAGGAGGACACTCCACGGGGCCCCGGCCCCGCCCCAACTCCGCCCCTTCCCCAAAGTCCCTGCCCCAACTCCGCCCCCTCCCCTGCTTCCCGCAAACATTTGATTCACGGGACGCCTGAAGCAGGTAAGAGGGGTGTGGGGGGAGGAGGCGCGGCCCAGTCTAGCTCCCCCGGCGTCTCCAGCCTGGGTCGGCTTGGGCCCTGGGGTGCCAGCCCGGGGCCCAGCCCCCGGCCGAGCACCCCCGGCCCGCCCAGCACTGCCGGTCCCCAGCCCAGCCCCCGGCACTGCACCGCCGGCCCGGCCCCCGGCTTGGCATCGCACCGCCGGCCCGGTCCCCGAGCCCCTGGCTCGGCACCGCCGGCCCCCGAGCCCCCGGCTCGGCACCGCCGACCGCCGGCCCGGCCCCCAGCGCAGCACCGCCGGCCCCGCATGTCCCGATTTTCCCGGACATGTCCGGCTTTTTGGGATTTCCCCCCGGACGGGGATTTGGAGCCCAAAAAGCCGGACATGTCCGGGAAAATCCGGACATATGGTAACCCTAAACAGAAACTGAGTTCTCCAGAGAATCTGGCCCCTAGTTAACAAAATGATGGTTGGCAGCACAGCATTTTACTGGCTTTGGGATCCCATCCCCGTAGATAACTTGCATTGTCCCTGGTCAGCATTTTGCTGCTGTGACGAAGGCAAAACGCTATCTTGGGTATGTCTCCACCTGCTCACCTCCGTGTTACTCCTTCACCACCACGACAGCTGGCTTACCCTTTCGTTCACTGCACAATCAGGTGACTCCTGCTCTTTATTTCTGAAATCTCAAAGGTTTAGCCTGCTGTTTGATCTAGGGCAAGGCCATTGATAAGCCAACTCAAGAACTTGACTCTCTCCGAGAGGCTGACATCATCAGCCTGTTTGTTCAAGATGAATTTAATCATGAGAATATTTCCCTCCCCTCCACACTTGCTGTGTTTATTATTTTTTTCACATTTACCAGCACTTTTGCTCAGCGGCGAGACTTCAGTCCCTCTGATGGCATGGCAGGCACACTGCTCAGAGAGCAACGGGATTGAGAAATAAAGCTTCACACACCTGAAACTTAGGCCAGGGTCACTGGAGTTTGTGATCTTTTGCTGAGACTTGATTTGGGTTTTAGAATGAGCCATGGGGGACTGAGAATCTGGAGTAAGCCCGGATGGGGATGACTTACAGAATCTGGAGTGAAGCCAGGAGTAACTCTGTATCCAGAACAAGCGGTAGGGGACTGAGAATTTTGGAGTGAACCTGGGGTGGGAGGGAGAACTGGAAATCTGGAGGGATGGGGCTCCTGGGGTGAGCCTAGGTGAGCTGGCAATCTGGACCAAGTCCAGCGGGGAGTGACTGAGAATCTCAAGTGAGTCTGGAGTGACTGGGCTTCCAGAATGAGCTATGGGGAGCTGGGAATCTGGAGCAAGCCCAGGAGTGCGGGGATTAAAGAATCTAGAATGAGCCTGGAGGGAATGAACTTGAAATCTGGGTCCAGCCCGAGGTGTGTTTAGGGTGAGCCTGAGCCAAGTCTCAAATGACCCTGTCTTCATAATGGAAAAAACAAGAAAGGGGATGCCAGTCGAAGTGCTGACACCTGGAGGGTTCTGAACCCAGTGACCAATGATGCAGGAAGGGAAGGTCTCCTTGCACATGGTCAGACCACGGCTGCCTCACTCCTTTCCCTGTCATGTAAGCCAGGCAGGGTCAGTATGGATAGAGACCTACCTAGTGACAGGGGGAAATGGTCTTGGTCATGCAGTAAGTGACACTCCTCTGAGTCAGCACTGACCCACGCCCAAGACTGGTATTAGAGAGCCCAGCGCTGTTGGAGGTGCTGTATTTTGGATGATGGGTGCAACCTAGGTCTGGCTCCATGTGATCATTAGAGTTTTTGTAGCACATGTCACCGTATGAGGGTTGTCAACCTCGGGTTCCTGGCCAAATTTCCATTAGCACCATCATACTGCTGACCTATATTCCCCCAGCCATTTCAGCTGCCTGCATTATCCTTTGCTTCCTGCCCCAAACTTCAGTGCTATGTTACTGCATGTTGTTCAAATCTTCCAGACTCCACCTCTCAGCTAACAGTGACATCATTCCTCTGGGCATAATTTATGGGTGTAATCCTGGCTCCAACAGGGCCAGGATTTCACCCAGTATGTTTAGGGCCTGATCCTGAGCAGAGTCAAGCCTGAGGGGCAAAAGCTATAGGTGCTGAGCATGCTTGGCACCTCTCTGGCTCAGTCCTCTGGTGTGTAACACACTTGGCATGATATTTTTGGGCTTGACTAGACAGGTATGTAGAAGGCGCATCTGCACAAAGTAGCCCTGTTGCTGTGGTGTCAGCCATTGGTCTCCATTAACGTCCCTCTCTATTAGAATGGAAAATGCTTTGGGAGCTAGTATAGATGGGAGCAACCCATGGTCTCTACTCATTCCAGGCAATCTGTTAGGCTCCTGGTTTTACCAAGTGCTTGTTCCACAATAGTCCATATGGGTAGGGCCAGAAGTGTCCAGAGAAAGAAAGAGTTAAACCATTGCAAAAAACCCCAACTGCACTCAATAATCTTCCTGCCTGGAGTGAAAGGTGGGCTGCCTGGAAGCCGCTGTCTGACTGAGATTGTCTAGTCCCATCTGCACCTCCAGCTCTGTTCTTATCAGCGTGAACCTTTGTCTTTGGAGAAAGCCTGGAAGGAAAGCACAGTTTAGGAGGCTGGGACAGCAGACTCCCATAGGGGTGTGTGACTGCTCTGTACAAAGTTATAGCCTGCAGCCATATGACCTTGGGCTAAGATCTCATCAGCTCTCAGGGTTTATTCATAGATTCATAGATTCTAGGACTGGAAGGGACCTCGAGAGGTCATCGAGTCCAGTCCCCTGCCCGCATGGCAGGACCAAATACTGTCTAGACCATCCCTGATAGACATTTATCTAACCTACTCTTAAATATCTCCAGAGACGGAGATTCCACAACCTCCCTAGGCAATTTGTTCCAGTGTTTAACCACCCTGACAGTTAGGAACTTTTTCCTAATGTCCAACCTAGACCTCCCTTGCTGCAGTTTAAACCCATTGTTTCTGGTTCTATCCTTAGAGGCTAAGGTGAACAAGTTCTCTCCCTCCTCCTTATGACACCCTTTTAGATACCTGAAAACTGCTATCATGTCCCCTCTCAGTCTTCTCTTTTCCAAACTAAACAAACCCAATTCTTTCAGCCTTCCTTCATAGGTCATGTTCTCAAGACCTTTAATCATTCTTGTTGCTCTTCTTTGGTTGGACTTGGAGACCTCTAAAGATATATCTATGCTGCAATCAGAGGTGTGATTGCAGCACATGGAGACATACCTGAGTGTCAGGATCCCAACAAGGGCAGTCAGGCCAAGGATCAGAGTAGGATCAAACCTGAGGCTGGAAGTAGCAGAGGACTTTCATAGTCAGGTTCCAGGCCAGGGCAGATACCAAGGATCAGAGTCCAAGTCAGAAGGCAAAGTGAAAATCGAACCAAGGTCAAAGCCAGGATTTGCACAGGGAGAAAAAATGGTCATGGCAGCCACAAATGTCCTTTGGGTTTATATCGAGTGGGGAGCCAATGATGAGTCCTGGGGCTGCTGCCGGTCAGACCCCTTGATGCAGGACTTTCCATGGGCTGTGTCCACATGGGGAGTGGAGTGCAAGCTAATTACAGCTGCTACTGGGTGCCAGCCTGCTGCTGTCTGCGGCCTAGTAGTTCTATAGGGCCTGGGTTCTGGATCTGTGGAGTCCTACCCTGAGCTAGCTTTAAACTAGCTAGTTCGGGTACCACTAGCAGTGAAACCCTCCCCGTTTAGGCTAGGAAGCCTGCCTATGTGCTCAAGCATCTAAGTTAGATGCTTGAGCACATATGTAGGCTCTCCTAGCTTAAACTGGGAGGGCTTCACTCCCACGTTGCCATGGCTTTCCTACGATAGTTATTCCAGCTAGCTAGATCAAAGCTTTCTTGGGTATGTC
Source organism: Trachemys scripta elegans (assembly GCF_013100865.1). Taxonomy (NCBI): domain Eukaryota; kingdom Metazoa; phylum Chordata; order Testudines; family Emydidae; genus Trachemys; species Trachemys scripta. The sequence goes on from NC_048301.1 coordinate 123,110,554, forward strand.
TCCACATGCTGCAATCTCGCCTCTGATTACAGGGTAGACACACACGCCAAAGGGAAACCACTCTTTCCCCTGAGTCACTACTAAGCCAGGGCCTGGGAATGGGGCTATGCTGCTGGGATTCCATCTTTCGAATAATGGAAGACCACAGTCCTAGCCTCACGTAGGCCCAGTCTATGCTAGACATGTTTGCTCGTAGTAATAGCAGATGCGGCGTGATTTCTTTTATGACATTCTGATACCAGCAAACGCCCTGGTGTAGAGGCAGTTGCCAGTATAGCTGATTTCATTTGACAACTGTTATAAGTTATACAGGCAGAAGAGCTCTTTTCTGGTATAAACTGTGTCTACACTGGGAAGATTTGCCAGGATAGCAATACTGATATAGCTGTACCAGCAAACCCTTTCTAGTGTAGACAAGGCCCTAGTTCACAAGAGATGGGGTGTTGCTGGTTGTGCTCTGTCCACATTTTGAGGGTGTTAATTAACATTCTGCCTCCCTAAAATCATCCCATGTGTTCAGTTGGATATAGTATCCTCTGCTTCCCATCTCAAACTGCTGTGTAGTGCTGATGTGCTCTCCTGAACAGGTGCCATCTTCTGCCCTGCATTTCAGTGGTGCATGGTGCAATCCTCATACACAGCCTCTAAAGCGCCTTGCAGGCTATAATGATTCCCTTTTCCTGACTAGCTTTTGCCCCAGGCCATGTGCCTTGTGTTCAGGTATTTTAGGAGCAGCGTCTCTCCAGATCTGTGGCCTGGATGTCACATTGTTTTTATCCACCTCAAGACATGGCCAGAGAGATTTTTCTCCTGGCATGCCAGACAGCAAGCCCAGTCCTACCACCCTCATTCACGCAAATGGTTTCCTTTTGGCAGTCACGTGAGATAATCTAGTTCCGTTCTGAACTCGGACTGGGCTACAGTGCAGAAAATACACAGAAAGTACAAATAGCCAAATTCATCCACTGACTTCAGTGGGCTGCCCCGGGGATGAATTGGGCCCAAAACGTTTAACATTAATGGCATCACTCCCAGACCGAGGGTCTGTCTACACTGCAATTCAAGGTACGATTGCAGCTCAATAGACATACCAGGGCTAGCTGTATCTGCACTGGTGTGGCTGAAAGTTAGAAGCGTAGATGTGGCGGCACGAGATTCAGAGCAGGCTAGCAATGGGAGCGCATGCCCAGGTTGCCCGGCATATTTGTACAGCCCACACTGCCATGTCTACACTGCTAATTTAGTTAAAGCTAGAGCAGGTATGTCTAACCAAGCTGCGATCACGCCTCAGATTGCGGGGTTGACAATATACTCGATGCAGCCAGCACATAGCTTTTCCTCTGGAAACCTTTATTCCTTCTCTCTGACCACCCCCTTCCCTCAGGCTTTCTCAGAGGATGGGCTCAATGTCATGTAGGCTTTTCTCTACACAGGGAAATTGACTGGAAGAGCTATTGCAGCAGTTCCTTATTGCCTGCATGACCCTATTTCCAGACGCTTTGTTTCCTGCCACCCCCGACAGCATGGAAGATGCCATTCTGGAGCGAAAAATGGCATCCTCCGGGCAGCGTGATCTTGCACGTACCGTATGTGTGAGGTTATGCTGTGCAGAGCAAAATGGTGTCCTCCACACACTCAGCAAGCCGTTGGTTGCATGACCCCACTAGGTGTCATGACCCACAGTACGAGAACCCCAGAGGTATTTCTATCATTGCACTATTCTGGAATTGAGTGATTTTTATTCTGGAACCGAGTGTTCTTATAGGGAGCTATTCTGGAATAGTTTATTCCACTGTAGACTTCTGTTCAATTCCCCCCTGCAAACAAGGCCTTAATCCTAGATTACACTGGATGATCTGGATATTCCTGGGCCCAGTCGAAAACAATTTCGAGACAGACGTAAGGAGAATTTGTTATTCAAGTACTCCCAGAATTTTGGATGTAAAATGGCACCTGGTTCTAAACTAAAACGCAGCCAATGCAATACCCAAAACCACTTTGGATTTAGCTGTTACACAGATGGGCCAACTCCAGAACCTTCTATTTGATTTCCTCTAAAATTTAGAGTTCTGGTAAAACAGGATCTGGATAAAAGCCTACTCTGGTTTTGGTTCGGTAAGGCCCAAATATCCACTGACAAGGTTTTGCACAATCAAAACCTGACCCTATTGTGCCCAGTCTCTTGAAACAAAGGTCCAGGCGTAAATCTACATAGCTCCATTGACATGAATGAGCTACAGACAAGATTCTGCCAGAGCCGGCTCCAGGGTTTTGGCCGTCCCAAACAGCCAAAACAAAATAATAATAATAATAATAAAAAAAAAAAAAGCCACGATTGCGATCTGCGGCGACAATTCGGCGGGAGGTCCTTCACTCCCAGGCAGAGTGAGGGACCGTCCGCCGAATTGCTGCTGAATACCTGGACGTGCCGCCCCTCTCCGGAACGGCCGCTCCAAGCACCTGCTTGAGGGCCTGGAGCTGGTCCTGCGAATCCGAATTCACATCTTTCAGCAATGGACATTTTATTTCTTGATAACTATTCCCTGAAATCCCAGCTTCTTTCCCGTCCTCGGCGTGTGCGATGGGCAATGACATACTTAAATAAATGCCAGACAAAAATAATTATCCACATCCTTGTTTCAAATTTATGCATTCCCCCTCCCCACCCTCAGACTCATCAGCTCATAATGGTTCTCCCCTCTCCTCTGATGGCTTTGTTTACACTAAAGTGAGCCATGGGGAGTTTATTATCTTCCCCTGCCGACACCTAGATATTGCATAGGACTGGTCAAACAGGACTGTTCGGCATCATTATCATACAAATAGGTCAGCAACTGTTACGTCTCTGTGTGAGAGAAAATTGTTCCCAGCTTCTGACAGGAATCGGATATTAGCCCACAGCTCTGAGCAGGACAGAATAGCGTCTCTTAATGCAAATATGAAACACTAAGGGTGTTATGTTTGTAGATGAATTAATGAGGCGCTATAGCTGGAACCTCTCGGACGAAAGCTGCTCTGTACTCGTAATGTTAATATATCCCACTGCACAGTGCTTCACAGACATGCTAATTAATCCTCTCAGCAGTGCTGTGATGTATCACTAACCCCATTTTATGCATGGTGAAACTGAGGCATGGAAAGATCAGGTGACTTTCCCAAGCCCAAACAGTAAGTCATTGGCAGAGCCAAGATTAGAACTGTACTTCCTGACACCTAGTCCTGTGCACATTCCTTTAGACCACATTGCCTCGCTTATGAGTTTCACTATAAAGCAGGTGACAAAAATCCATTTTGTCCCAGAGGTGGTGACCCAGCTTGGAAACAGACAATCCTTTGCTCCAGAAGCCTGCTTGTGAAGGGGAAAGAAGACATTTAGGAGACAGAATACGCCAGAGGAAATCCTAAATGCCTGGAGGAAGGAGGCTAGACCAAGTCTCTCTTCTTCTTCTCCTATAACTTCACTTGGTGGCCAGCTCTGCTCACGTTGATTCCTTTCTTCTCCTTTGTCTTATCTCGGAAGGATTTGAAGGACACCGAGATGAACCAAGCCCGACCTCGCTATGTCGTCGACCGGGCTGCGTATTCTGTCAACTTCTTTGATGAAGAGTTTGAGAAGAAAAAGAGAAGTTACCCGCTGGGGGAAAAAGTCAAGAACCTTTTCAGGTAATGTGGAAATGCTACTGAGTCTTCTTCGGAGCATGTTGCCAGGTCAGATTTGGCTCAGCAGTGCGGTGTTCGGGGGCGTGGAGAGAAGGGGAGGAGAGAAAGCGAACCCTAAGATCAATACAACATTTCCATTAAAAAAAATTCCAGGGGAAACATGTTTTTAAGCAAATAAATAGTCTCCTGTGGCATTTTACAACCAGGCATTGCAGCATAGGGGAAGCAATGACAACCTGTTAGTAATTTTCTAATCAATTTCACAATTAGTAGAGAGTTTTTTTCAAAGGCACAAAGGGCGGTAGGCAACCAGCTGCCAGCGAACTAGCCCACGACCCTGGAGGTTTGATTCACACACACACAAAGGCTCTGTCATGCAGCTCTAGCTGCATAAAAGGACCTTGAAATAATCAGAAATGGCCCCTTGAAAATACCCCCACGTGTCTAGGGACTCCTCAACTGGCATAGACCTAGTGTAAGGGCTCTGCATCTGCCTTGTTATCAGCTCCCAGCATAGGGAGTGAATCGGGGGCAAGGCTGGAGTGCACTGCATTATGGCTAGTCCTTGCTTCCCGGGGTCTAGCGTAGGCCAGCTGCTTTCACTTACATTGGGCGCAGGGCCCTGCCTCAGAATACAGGGAGTGCAAAATTGGCTTAAAGCCACTTTAACACTCCTCCAACGCATATAGAGTCCTGGCTCTGCCCCCAGGACAGCAATGGAGTAACGGAGAGTCAGGCCATGCAAGCTAATAGCTAACTGAGCACAGATATTTGGAGTGGAAAGATTTCTGTACTCTGAAATCAAGATGGGCGGCTGTTTGAGGTGCTCTCTGGGCTTTGGATAGGCAAAGCCATAGGCTAGCGAGCCTTTGTTAAACTCGACACATTGATGCCTCAGAGGCTGTGGCTGTTCCCATGTTGACTTTAGATTTGGGTGGCATCCAGGTGCTTTTTAAGTGGAGGGAGTTTTTCAATAAGCCCCTTCTGCTCTCTATCTCACTTCGCTGAAGTACGGAACAGCACCACCCCAGGGAGAAAATGCAATCACAGCCGCTGGTGATTAATCCATCTGGAATAACCAGAGCTGAGTAATGAATATATATTTGATTGGGTTTGCAGTGTAATTGAAAGGTAAATGGAGTTTATGGTTTTCACTTCAAATGAATCAGTCTGCAGTGTGCCATGACACCAGAAATGAAGGCAGCCTGGCTGTGCTCAGAAGAATGCTTTAGCTTTGCATTTATATAGAAAGCATCTTTCATCCAAGTATCTCAACGGGCTTTGCAGACATTAACTGAGGAAGGCTGTACATGTATTGTTAAATCCATAGGACTGATAGGTAAGCTGAGGTTCACTGACATGCTTAAAGCCTTATAATGAATCAGTGGCAGAAAGGAGAACAGAACCTAGAGAAACCCTGAAAGTCCTATGTTCTAACCACTGAAGAAAGATACTGCCTGAGATCCTTGAACAGTTCAGGGGATGTAGATCTAAGATCTTACTCTAATTTAAATAGCAGATATGTGTCTAAATCCCTATAATTGTTTTGGAAACTTCACCTGCTCTTTCTAAAATAGAAACCCTGTCCAACCATGCATTCTAGGGTAATATACAAATCCTAGAGATCCACTTTCCTTTTCCAACACGTGACGTTCAGCCTGTGCTAATAATCAGGAGCAGCTTCTGAGGAATGTCTGTCCATCCCTGTTTTTTCACAAGAACCTGTGTTTGCTCAAATGGTTTATTCGGGAATATTTAATTAGTTTATGTGACTTCTACAGTCTGTTTCCAATACTTGTTTGTTTGTTAGTTTTATGTCTGCTGGATGTGATCAACAAAGCTGCAAATTCTTTGTTTTTAGACTGAGTCTTAAAATGTATTGGTCCAAGGCTTCTGATAATCCAGGATCAGAGCTGGGGCAAACCAGAGGTAGTTTAGATTATGCTAAACCTCACTGGTTGAGTTTGGATTTTGCAAGGTGAGAACTGCAGTCAGAAAGTGGGGCAGATCCAGATCCCATGTTATCTGAACCTCCAAAGCTTTGGAGAGGGGCAGATCTGGATTATGATTCCCGTTTTGGTGTATTGCTGTGTGAAGCAGAATTGAACACAGTTTTGATCCAGGTAGTATTTGCTCCAAAGTTTGAGGATGGGTTGGATAAATGGTTCTGACCCATCCCTACCTGGGTCACAGCAATATAGCAGCTAAGAGTAAAAGGCCTGGTTCATCTTTGCGCTGCTCCTTGTGTCAACACCTGTGCCAGTGTGAAGCGTGTGCAGAACGCTGCCACATCAGACTGGTGATGCTTCATACCCAGGTTGGCTTCTTATCTACTCCAGTCTCGTGTAAATGGCTTCCTAAGGCAAGAGGCAATGAAAATCAGGACCATTGTCCTTTGCATAGGAAACCTCGTAGAGAGGGGAAATGCTTCTTATCAGGACCCTCCTTCCTTACTTGTGTTCATTTCCTCTCTAGATGTTCATCATCCAGGTTCAAAGTCATCATCTACAGTCTGTTTCCAATACTCGTTTGGCTCCCCAAATATAAAATTAAAGACTACATTGTGCCCGATATCCTCGGGGGAATCAGTGCGGGGACAATACAAGTGCCACAAGGTGAGACCAGGTTTCCTTTCCCTAGTGGGGGTTAGGAAGTCACTTTCCCCCCCTTGAGCAGCTGTGAGGAGAGAACATTCCCACCTTGCTCCAATTAAAGTCCAGACGTGCTGTCGATGGCTGATTTTATCCCCTTCCTGGGGTTGGCTTTATTAGTAACAACAGAACATACAACCTCAGCCAAAGCTTTCTCCTTAAAGCTGGCTCGTCCTGGGTTTCCCTGCAGGGCTATCCTGGCTCTGCCCCTAGTTCCCTCTCACCAGAGGGTCACATCTCATAGCCTGGGAGAGTTAACAAGCTGCATTTGCCACAAAGACCCAGCAAACTGACGCAGCAGCTTTGTGCAGATTTTTAACTTCCGCTAACAGGATGAGTCTCTACTAGGAGAGTCCTGCATCCCTATGAAGGCTGGTAGATCCTGCTGCCTTGGGACAGTAGCCCACTCCGTAAATGTCCATTATGGGCTTTCTTGCATCTTCCCCTGAAGCATTTAGTACATTGTCAAAGACAGGCTGCAGAACTTGCTGGGCCACGGTTCCGTGCCAGTAAGGGAATTCTCAGGGACCACGGCTGTAACTGAGATGGAAGATCTGAAGTCAATTTCACTTGCATTTTTCAGGGATGGCCTTTGCGCTGCTTGCCAATCTGCCTCCCATCAATGGACTCTACTCCTCCTTCTTCCCTTTGATACCCTACTTCATCCTAGGTGGCATCCACCAGATGGTCCCAGGTAAGTTCCCCTTTCTAGTTCTGAGATTTGAATGTCTGTACATTCCTATTACGTTCATTGCCCGAGCACCTCCTCCAGCTGTACCATATCTCCTGATATGGCTCTGTTTTACCAAGCCTGTTCTCTGGTGCATTAATCAAGGTCCTAGATCCCTGGTGCCGGCTGTATAGCATTGCACCATGAACTGATAAACCACTGCCATGTTCTGCTACAGAACTGGCTGCATTGCAGTGGTGGGTGATTCCCAATCTACATTAATACTTTTCAGGATGGGATGCTTTGCATACATGTAAGTCACCTGTTACTGTTTTGTCTTGCAGGCACCTTTGCTGTCATCAGCATTATCGTTGGGAGCGTCTGCCATGATCTGGCTCCTGAATCCGATTTCCAATACTTTAACCATACCACCAATGAGATAAACATCAACAACACAGCCATGGAGGCAGCCAGATTGGAGATCTCCGCCACATTAGCTTGTCTGACAGCCATCATACAAGTAAGGACATCTCAGCACTAAAGCTACAGTGTCCACTGCCTGAGCTAAGCCTAACCCTTCCCCTTGTATGAAGTTGAACAGTGACTGGTTACACAGGACAACTGCAGTGGGATTTTGTCATTTCTACACCCTTGAGGAAGGGGATGGCAGTGCCAGCAGGTGCAACAATTGGGACTGTTTCCAAGTAGGTGATACCTGGAGACAAAGGGTTTGGAAGGGTCCTATGGTCCTGGCCCTGACTTCAGAAACATTGGACCTCAGACACTACCGTGATTCCTAAACTATAATAGGGATCTGGATAGATGGACCCATCCTATATTAAAGTTTCTGAACAAAAAAGAGGCACATTGGGGTCTCTGTTCTTCCATGATCAGCAGCTCATAGCAATTGCAGGTGTATTTTTACTCCAAAGACACTTTGCATGGGAGCACATGGGGTGGTAGAAAATGAAGCACGTGGCAATGCCCATAGGAGGCATGGCGTGTGCTAGACATGGTGTGTGCTAGACATGGTGTGTGCTAGGCAGGGAGTGTGCTAGAGACATAGTCAGAGCCGGTGAAAGGATATTTTGCGCCCTAGGCAAAACTTCCACCTTGTGCCGCCCCCCCCCACCCACACACACACACATCGGTTCATTGAGGGGCAAATCCCAATGAGCCTTTATAGACCCCAGAGGCCAGCCATGCCCAGGGGCTCCCCCCCCCCCCTTGCCCCCCCCCCCCCCCCCCCCCCCCCGGGGGGGGCGCACCGCCCCCCCCCCCCCCCCCCCCGCGAGCCCTCTCCACCACACCCTGGCGGCCCCCGCCCCGAGTCCACTCACTGGCTTTGCTGGGCTTGGGCCGCTGCAGCAGCTCGGCAGGGAGGAGCCACCTTCCGGAGGCACCGGAGAGCCAGAGCATCCCACTTGCGGGGGCGGCGAGCCCCAGCCATGGAGGAGCCGGCATGGTGCAGGGGGGCAGCAGCCCTGCAAAGGCAGCGGCGCCACTAGCGGGGAGCGGCTGCACCCCTCCTGCCCAGGCTGCGGCCCGCCCCCCCGGGGGTCTCCTGCAGGCTGCAGCAGATGCATGTGGGCGCCGACCCCCATGCGCCCACCGGCTCCCCGCTCACCTAGGGTTACCATATTTCAACAATAAAAAAACAGGATGGGGGGGCAGAGCCTTGCCCTAGCCCCGCCCCCATCCACTCCCTCCCACTTCCCACCCCCTGACTCCCCCCCTCCGACCCCCCCCCCCCCCCCCCCCGCTCCTTGTCCCCTGACTGCCCCCTCCTGGGACCCCTGCCCCTAACTGCCCCCCAGAACTCCACCCCCTACCTGTCCCCTGACTGCCCCAAACCTTATTCACACACCCCACCCCCAGACAGACCCCCGGGACTCCCACGCCCCATCCAACCACTCCCCACCCCCTGACAGGACCCCCAGAACTCCCAACCTAACCCCCCCTGCTCCCTATCCCCTGACTGCTCCAATCCCTCTCCACACCCCCACCCCCTGACAACCTCCCCTGCAGAACTCCTGACCCATCCAACCCTCCCCCTGCTCCCTGACTGCCCCCCCGTGACTCCCCTAACCATGCCCATGCTGGTCAGACGCTGGCTCCATGTGGAGGCAAAACACCGCATGCACAGCCCCTCCCCTGCAGAGTGCTGAGGCAGCGGGAGTGGGGAGCTCCGGGAGGGGCAGCAGTGATGGCAACTCACATGCCCGGGAGTCGCAGAGCCCGAGTGGGACTAGGGGGGACCTGTGGGGTGCACAGGGGCCGGCGCCCACATGCATCTGCTGCAGCTTGCAGGAGCCCCTGGGGGTCGGGGGGCGCCAGGCCGCAGCCTGGGCAGGCGGAGTGGGGGGCCCGGATAGACCCAGCTAGCGGCGCCGCCGCCTTTGCAGGGCTGCTGCCCCTGTGCGCCACGCCGGCTCCTCCATGGCTGGGGCTCGCCGCCCCCGCAAGCCGACGCTCTGGCTCTCCGGTGCCTCCGGAAGGCGGCTCCTCCCTGCCGAGCCAGGGCACCGCTTTTTGGC